>NC_068381.1:2764249-3054249 GCF_023724105.1 Carassius gibelio
TGTCAGAATCGTTGGAGGTTGTCAGTGGACTTCCTGAAGGTGTTGTGTGGACATGATGTGCCTTCAGAAGATACACCAGATAAGTGAGGAGTGATGATGACATGTTTCGGTTCATTACTAGTTTATACGAGCAGAAACCTTACATGTGCACGAAAAGAAAGCACTTACATCAATGCCTCCATACAAAAAAAAAATAAGTTATTTCATGTCTAAAGTGTCTAAATGGTCTTTTTTGAGGTGGAACAATTTTCTGATTATGCATTAGAAAAACAGGAACATATAAAAGACAAAAAATAATGTTCTTCCTCAGTATTACAAATATCTCAACATCGTTAAATCAAGATACATTTACTTGATTAGCAAAATGGCATAAGATTACATTTTCACAATCGAAAAAAAAAAAAAATAATATATATATATATATATATAGGTTTTTTTTTATATTTATATATATTAAGTGACCTTACCCTTAAAACTAGAAAAAATGTAAAAAAAATAAATAAATAAAAATGGTTAAAATATATGTTTTTTTATCTGGTCTTCCCTTTAAATTTAGATTATTTTCTGGCCTCCAAGCAACAAAATTTATATATATATATATATATATATATATATATATAAACTATAATTCATTGAAAAAAAATCTATTAATATAAATAATATTTGTATTAATTATTTTGAAAAATATATTTATATTAATATTTGAAGTGTAACATACTACTAAAAATATATTTTTAAATAGATTGTATATATATATATAGCTATCATAAATACATATTTATAATATTAAGTAACATTTATGTATACTTTTATATATAACTTTATAATGTATTTTAAAACTGAAATACAATTGATATATTAAGATTAGTTCATATATTTTACATATTTTAATATGTTAATCACCAATTATTCAGACAAAAAGACATCATATCTGAAGACATTTTGCTTCTCAAGTAAATATATCTTGATTTAAGAATATATTTATATATTAATGCAGGAAAACAAGATGATAATACTGAAGAAGAACATGATTATTTGTAGTGTAACTAGTGAAATGGTGCTTTATAGATTGCATTACAGTAAGCTCTGTTATTTACTGTAAAAGTGAAGCATGCTTCCTCCTCTTGATTTTATTTTCAGTTTTATGTGTGAACCGACAGCATTGCTTTAAGACAACAGTTTTGATATTTAAACCTTTGCAAATGATCTGCCATGATTTTAATAGTTTGGTTTCGTTTGTAGTGTTTGCGATGTGAGCTTGTGAAACTGTCGTTGTGTTTAGAGTCCAAAAACGTCCAATAGAGTTGATTTTTTGTGTTTGTTTGAGCTGATTTACCATGAAAACGTCTTTAGTATGACGGATCTGTTGTGTACTTCCAGTATCTCTGTTATCCGTGTGGTATCCACTAGTTCACTAACAATAAATGAAGCGGTTTTTCTCCACAGATTGTATGTTGTATGTCCTGAGACGTGATGTTTAAATGCATCTAACCCTGGCTCCTTATAAGAGCTATGAAGGTTTTTAAGCACAGATTTGAGTAAAGCGGGGCTAAAGCGGTTGTGTTTGAGTTCCTGAGCTGTTTTAGCGGAGCAGGACGGTCGCGTCAGACGGGTTTTGCGGTACAGTAACGCATCTGGAGTGAATTCTGTGTGCTGTCGCTTTAAGCATGATGTTTTTACATCATCAGCATACGAGTGAGTTTCAGACATCTACGATGTTTCCTGGCCTTCTGCGGTGGACGTAGATCGATAGTTTTACACCCTGCATGATCTTTTTTTATCTCTAAAGTCAACATGAAATGCATTTAAACCCTTGTTAATTCTGCAGTATGATGCATTTAGAATATTATCTGCCATTAATCATATTAATAGCCTGCATGATGTCACATGCAAAAAAAATTTGTTTGTTTTTGTCTTGTTTTGCAATGCAGATCTTAAATCAAGGTATATTTACTTGAGATGCAAAATAATAAAGATATTAAGTCCTGTTTTCAGAAAAAAATTATCAAAATGAAGTGACTTTGACACATTATTCGTTTTTAACTCATCTTAATATATTAAATGTATTTATGAATGTGAATATAATAGTGTATTATAATATTAATGTGTTCACATTAGCTTGATACTAATCTAAATATATTAAAATGTATTTAATGAAATGTTTTTGTATTTTTTTAATTATATGCATTTTTGGTTTTTATATTTTCAGAAAAATTTAGCGACTTTATGCTTAAAACAAGAATAAATATAAGTGTTTTAAGTATTTTTTTAATATTAATAAATGACATATTTGTTTGATACTAATAAAAAATATATATATATATATATATATATATATATATATAAATGGTATATAAAGAAATTGTTGTGTTGTTCTTTTCTGAAAAATTTTGTAAATTTATTACGTATTTACGTTACGTTTTTTTATTTAACACAAATATTTTCTTGTTTTTAATAGAAACTCACTTCATTTTAATATCTTTTTCAGACTTAAAATTAAAAAATATATATTTTAAAGAAAATGCATTTTGATTTAAGAATTCTCCATATTTCTACTGAAAACAAACAAACAATAAATCATTTTTTGCAGTGTAAACCGATTTGATATTGAGTTCATGTTGACTTTCTTCGCTTCTCATCTCTGGATCAGCCAGTGTTTCTGTTTAACTCTTTCAGAACTGATGGCGTGTGACTGACTCTGCAGCTCAGTGAAGTGTGTGTGTGTGTGTGACTGATGCTGGTGTGTTTGCAGGATGGAGTGGACGGCGAGATGAACGGAGTGGCTGAGAGGAGCTCGAAGGAGCCGAGTCCCGCCCCGTCTCCGAGCGCAGACAGACGGGTCAAAGGCAGTCAGTCCAACACACTTCCAGCGAAGGGTCAGGAGACGCTGTCTGCGCAGCTGGAGGGATTCCTGCACCGAAAACACGAGTGGGAGGGACACAACAAGAAAGCCTCCAGCAGGTCTGATAATAACCACAAAACCATCAAAACCATCAAACATCGGACTAAACTTTCACATCTAAAGGAAAAATGCAAAAACTATTCAAGTTATTGACATGAAAAAGTGACACTTTTATATGGCTAAATATAGAATGTTTTCATGAGAAAAAATTGCTTTCATGAAAATGCTTTAAAAAAAATATTTACTCTGTAATTAAGATTTTGTGAATTAAGAAGTTGTGAATTAAAAATATAAAAATAAAATAAAAGATTGGTGTAGGTTTTTACAAGAAGGTGCTATTTAAAAACTATTCAAAATTATTAGTTATTGTTTATATATGCACAACGGAATTGCTACAACTGTAACTCAAAATAAAATAAAAAAATAAAAATGGAAAATACAAAATTAAAATATATTTTTTTTAACTTACTAAAACCATAAAAAAATTGCAAGCTGATATAAAATAAAATAAAATTAATCATTTCTAAAACAACATTTCTCATTTAATTTAGTTTGACTTGATATACTAAAATAAGTAAAACTACTAACTTTTTTATATTAGTTTTATATATATATATATATATATATATATATATATATATATATATATTAAGAAAGAGAGAGATTTTTTTGTAACAATTGCCTGTACTGTATATATTTATATATTTTTACTAACAGAAACAGAACAAAATGCCTGAACTTGAACATAAAAATGGACAGTATAATAAAATTTTTATTTAATATAATTTAATATAAATTTTATAATAAATTATATATATATATATATTTCTATTCATCGAATAATCCAGAAAAATTTAATATATCACAGTTTCCACAAAAATATGAAGCAGCACAACAGTTTTCAACATAGATAAAGATTTAGATTGTTTAAATCAGTGAGACTCATATATTATTATTATATTTGGCATTGGTGTTCATTCTGAACCTCGCTGATAATACTTTCCCTGAACATCTGGAAATAAGGGAGACTCGTGGAAACATAATCTTCATCTCATCTCATCGAGTTTTTAACCTGGTGCAGACAGTCCTGATGTGTGTGTGTGTGTGTGTGTGTGTGTGTCTCGTCAGATCCTGGCATAACGTCTACTGCGTCATCAATAACCACGAGATGGGCTTCTACAAAGACAACAAGAGCGCGGCGCAGGGCGTCCCGTACCACAGCGAGATCCCCATCAGCCTGAAGGAGGCCGTCTGCGAGGTGGCCGTCGACTACAAGAAGAAGAAGCACGTCTTCAAGCTCAGGTGAGATCAGGAGGAGATCAGATCGATGTTAATGAAGTTGTTCTGCTGTGACTGACGCTCTTCTTCCTCCTCACAGAGTTACTGATGGAAACGAGTATCTCTTCCAAGCCAAAGATGATGTAAGTCTGCTTTTATCATAATCACTTCAGCGTAACTCCAGCAATATTACACCGAGAGCTGATGATTGGAGTTCATGGTTTATTTTGGCACATGTTGTTTAGCGGCATCTTCTTGTGCTTCATGAGAAACTGGACCTTCGTAGGACAAAACTGATTAAAACTAAACAAGAGTGAACACATCTGATGCCTGAATAAATTAATTAATTATAGATTTTCAATTCAATTCAACCCTCAATCTATTAACTTCACATTATTAGATTTTATCATCAAATATGTAATTCATCTGCACTTGGCAGCGATGGATGGATGGAAAGATGGATGGAAAAAGATTGGTTGGAGGATGGATGGATAGATGGATGGATGGATAGATGGATGGAAAGATGGATGGATGGATGGATAGATGATAGATGGATGGATGGATGGATGGATTGGTGATAGATGGATGGAAAGATGGATGGATGGATGGAGAGATGGATAGATGGATGGATGGATAGATGATAGATGGATGGAAAGATGGATGGATGGATGGATAGATGGATGGATGGATGGATAGATGATAGATGGATGGATAGATGATAGATGGATGGAAAGATGGATGGATGGATGGATGGATGGATGGATTGATAGATGATAGATGGATGGAAAGATGGATGGATGGATAGATAGATGGATGGATGGATGGATGGATGGAAAGATGGCTGGATGGATGGATAGATGATGGATGGATGGATAGATGATAGATGGATGGAAAGATGGATGGATGGATGGATAGATGGATGGATGGATGGATGGATGGATAGATGGATGGATGGATAGATGATAGATGGATGGATAGATAGATGATAGATGGATGGAAAGATGGACGATGGATGGATGGATGGATAGATGATAGATGGATGGAAAGATGGATGGATGGATGGATAGATGGATGGATGGATGGATGGATGGATAGATGGATGGATGGATAGATGATAGATGGATGGATGGATGGATGGATGGATAGATAGATGATAGATGGATGGAAAAATGGATGGATAGATGGATGGAAAGATGGATAGATGGGTGGATGGATGATAGATGGATGATAGATGGATGGAAAGATGGATGGAAAGATGGAATGATGGAAAGATAGATGGATGGATGGAAAGATGGAATTTTGCAATGTTTATTTCATTTTATTACAAATAATTCCTGGTAATTAAAAATTGAGCTGAAATAAAATCAATCATTAATATTAAACCAAATTTAAATAAAAAAATATTTACTTTAAAATAAAATATGTTCAACTGCAAATTAAATGGCAAAATCACATTATGAAAGTATTTAAAGTTAAACTAAATTAAATGGAATTCATTTAAAAATTACAATAAAAGTATATAGAATTTTATTTTTTTTAAACTGCCATTATTACATTACAAAATTACTAAAAGCTAAATTGAAACAAATGAATAAGGTAAATAGAAAAAATAAGGCTATAGAAATAATTTTAGAAAATAATAAATATTACAAAATCAAATTACAAAATTACTGAAGCTTAAACTAAAATATTGTAAATATAAAAAGTAATTAACCTGTTAACTGCCACCCGGCCCCTCAGTGGGACACCTACGTTTACTTCACTATATTACAATTAAATCCTAATCTAATCATGACAAACTATATATCATTGCAAAGGTCTAAGACTCCTAAATAGATATTTTACCAATCTTTTTGTAATAGACTAATTCATGGCAAGAGTCCACCTCAAAAACCTACATCACAACAGGAGTTCTGACCTGTTTCTCTATCACACTTTAGAAATAATCAGAAATTATATATCACTTGAAAACATAAAAATCTCAAAATGCATCCTTTGAAACCCATTTTAAAATCAAACATTGATTTAACATGAAATTTGTACAAATTTAGGTTTGGATCATGCACTTTCAAGTCTATGTTAAAAAATGTGAGTGGCAGTTAACAGGTTAAAAATATTGAATAATATTATAAACTTTAAAATAATTTAATGATACTTAGAATTACACCTGTTCGGATTAAGAATTTAATTTCAGTATTTGACAAAAAATATATATATTTTTTTTTGTATGGCATTGCCTCAGAAAAAAAATCACTGGATGAAAAACATTTGAAGTTGTAAATAAAATAAATATTACTATTTTAGTTTTTCTACTTCAAAATCTCATGTTTAATTCATTGTGTTACTTGCCTTGTTTCAACACACTTTGTTCCAGTGTTTGTGTAGCACAGTGTGTGTGTATAAACACATCCAGATGTGTTCGTGACTGTGTGTGTGATGTTTGCAGGAGGAGATGAACACATGGATCCAGGCCATACAGAACGCCGGAAGCGGCTCCTCGTCCTCCGAGAAGTCCGAGATCACACCTAGCAACCAGAGCACCCCCGCCTCCAGCCGCGCCCACACGCTCCCGGCAACCGTCTCCCTGACGACCGAATCCAGCCCCGGCAAGCGCGAGAAGGACAAGGAGAAGCGCTTCAGTCTCTTCAGCAAGAAGAAGCAGTAGAATTCCGAAACATTCGATTCCGCTCATTCCCTTTCCGTTTGTGTCCGCCCACCTCCTCCAGTGATATCCCAGCATGCAAAGCTCACAAAGACGTCACACTCTGTGCCTGAAAGCCCTGCGAATTGGGTCCAAAGTTGTACAAAACGCAAGGAAAATCAAGAGTGTGTCGCGATTCGGGAACGCCGGCGATTCGAATGCCGTTTTTTTTACGCTCTTCCGTTTCTATCGTGTTTGATTTTGAATTCTGACTATTGCTATCTCTCGTTTTTTGTAACCGTGTGTCGTCGAGGGGTCTGGATATTTAAAACATTTCCTCAATTTTTATGAGGCTTTACGAGAGTCTCTCTTCGTTGACAGTGATGCTTCGAAACGATAAACCCATACAATTCCACGTTAACGTCAGATTTGCCTTTTAACGACTATAAGCTGATCAACTATTATGAACGTAGATTAACATCGGCCTTGTAGACTTGTGTAATGTGATCAAATCAAGGTGGGTCGTACCAAACGCGTACACAATGTTTGCTTTTCGTTTTTTCGTTTCGTTTGATTGTCATTTCTCTTGGGTTTTATCATAATATATGTTTCAAATAATTCTAGTACAAAAGAGTATAAAAACTAGATGTATTATAAACACTTTAAAGCATCAATGTTAAGTGAACAGTGGAACATTTAACGTAACTCCAGCTAAAAAAAAATATATACAAAATACAAAAAAAATATGAATATGGTTTCTTGCTTGTGGGCTTTAGCACTGAGCATTCTCTTTATTTCTCTTTGTTTTCTCGTTTGGGCTTCATCCCGCTCTCCTGCTCTTTGATACATAGTGCGCACCCCCTCCATCACGGTCTCTACTGTAATGAGATTTTCATCTACTGCACAATCAAAAGCTTCATAATAGGAATGAAATCCTGGCGTCCTGAGCGCTCAGATGTATGAAACTGCACCTGTAGACTTTAACCTTCCTGCCCTGTTAAATATGTGCAATGTCATTAAATGCTTTTAAACATTACACTTGTGTCATGTCGTTCTGGTGTGCATTAAATTGATCATCAAAGTCATCAAAGAATATAGATCCACTAAAATATGAAGCTGTTTTCACAGTATATTAGAATGATTTCTGAAGATCATGTGACACTGAAGACTGGAGGAATAATGCTCAAAAAATGTAACATTACATCACAGAAATAAATTACATTTTACAGTATATTCACATAGAAAACATCTTATTTAAATTGTAATAATATTTCACATTTTTACTGTATTTTTATCACATAAATGCAGCCTTGATGAGCAGAAGAGACTTATTTCAAAAACCTTACCAACACAACAGTCTCCATCCAAGTCTCATTGTGGTCTATAGGAGAAACAATTAGGGAGATCTCCATAATCTCTCAATATTAAAGAAATTTTGCTTTTTTTGTTTTTTTGAATGAGTGTGTTGCTGTAATGAAGTGTTTAGTTGCATAAAAATCAATCAAAAGATGACATTAAATGTATAATAATGACATTAAAATAGCACACATATTAGGATAAACCTTGTATGTAGACAGTAGGCTAAATATGGGTTGCCAAAGGACATATTCCAGTGCATTTGTTAATAGTCCTCCAGTAATCAGATCATTAGTGTAATTAAATTAGATTTTACTTAAACTCACTCCAAACCAAGACACTGAGACCATGTGTGTGTGCAGTGCAACCCTGACATTTTACTCTAAATACATTCTACAGCACATTTTTAAGTGTTTTTATAAACAAAATACTGATAATTAAACATCACGAAGGCTTTTTGTACTCATGCATTGATGTGAATGCTGTAACAGGAAATCAAGTTATTTCTGTGGTTAAATGTCCACTGCTTAAATTTCTCTAGCAATAAATTTGATTAAACTTTGAAATGTCTGTTGTCTGTTATGTCCCCGCCCATGCCGGAATCAAACCACGCCCTTATTCATGTATTCAGATGCGCTGAGCTCTTCAGTCACGTGATTCTGTTTAAAGCAGCATCCGTGGTTTCGGGATTTCCTTCCACTGGGGGATGCCCTTCCCAGCATCCTCTTCGTGACCTTGAACATGTCCACTCACAGAGTATAAAAACACGTCCCTCATCCAGCTGCCAGCACAGAATTACAGTGTGCAAGTTATTTTTTAATGCATTGCTAATGGAAATTTGTAATTCGAAATGCAACCGGAATCAAGCAGGAATCCTTTAAAATCCGATAATATTTGTATAAACAATAGCAACCTTTCAGCATGTTTGTTAAAATGTAATTTCATCCTACGTGATTCGTAGACGTAGAATTCACTTAGAATACTTAAATACATATATGTATTGTTTTTTAAATATTTTTTATGTTATATATATATATATATATATATATATATATATATAAACATTAAATGTTTTTATTTATTTAAATAATAATATATGCATGTATTTGAGTATTCTAAGTGAATTCTAAATCTACGAATCAATACAATTCGAATAATTAAAAATTTAAATAACTGTTTGATATAATTATAAATAAAGAAATATATGTAAAGTTATAAATATGTAAAGGTATATAAAGTTTATTTAATTACAAGATTGATTTAATAATCATGAATATAATTAAATGATGTGATTATTATCAAAATGTATAATAATTGTATTTAATTTTAATAAATCAAATTAAAACAATTTAAACGATTGAATAGGGCTTTTTAATATACTTTTGGTATCTCCATACATATTGTTGTTTACAAAATAATACAACATGTATGTGTTGATGATAATATAATATAATATAATATAATATAATATAATATAATATAATATAATATAATATAATATAATATAATATAATATAATATAATAGCAAAACGTCTCTCAAAGAATGTTGTTGGCCGAAGACCCGTATATTCAGCACGTTGGACAGCGAATGCTGGGTGCCCATGGTATTTGAAGTCATTTCGAACGGCTGTGCGGTCGCGGGGTATCATTTAGAACTACCAGTCCCATGATTCCATGCGCGGCGAAGCTTTCCCTGAGTGACGGTATCATCGGAAACGGGCCACAAGGCGTCGTAGTAACCAAGCCGAATGGCTTTCTAGAAACCAGAAATCATATTCTCCAAAATACTACGCCAATAACTCAACCCAAAGCGCCTTCACTCCCCCAATACTGCGCCGAGTTCGCGGTGGAAGGGATTAATCCACCAGAACCATCCTTTCGTGTGAGAAGGTTTTTGCGACTCAGAGCCGGTTTCTGATGATTCGGTGAGGAATGGAAGAGTTTACTTGAGGATCACCGGGAATCGAAGAGCTTTAGGCTGAAGTTGAAGAGCATGCAGGCGTTTTTGGGGAAGGTCTGATCGTCAGCGCGATGCCGGGCGGTCTAGAAACCACTGAAATCGGTTGAAATCGGGAGATTTTCTGAAATCCCGGAGGCGAACACGCCGGCTTCCGCCCTTTAGAGAAGATTAGCGTCTGAAGTCTCTGCAGTCTTTTAAAGATGTCCAGACCTCGGTGTGCTGAAGGTGTCCGGCTTGCACGAGGTTGTCGTAAACCCATTTGAACCGATATCAACTGCTAGAGTTGTTTTTAACGATAATGCGAAGATTTAGTATGCTTTTAAAGGCTTTTATACTCTAAAAACTCATGCAGTTGTTGGTAGGTGTGACCAAATATTCTACAAGCACTCCTGACTCTATCTTTGATTGCATTCCCTTTAATCTGGATCCAAATAGCCTATCAGGGTTTTCCCAACATTGTTGCCAGATTGCTTCATCATGGCACCCGTTGGGATCTTCAGACACCCTTCTCTGTACAGGTGACCCAGCTTGTGTTCCAGTTATGGTGCATGGATGAACTTCAAGAGGGCGTTGAATGGTGGCAGTGGTCAAAGATCTGAACTGGTGTCTGAAAGGCTGTAGGTTGCAACCCTACAAGAGGTTAAGCATCACCATTGTGTCTTTGACCTCCACAGAGCCCGCCCCTGTAGAAACACCACTGTTAGTTGGCTAAATGACAGTTTTGTGAATGCTAGACAGTTGCAGATCCTGAGAGCATGGCGGATAAGACGGCTCCCGGCTGTCAGCTGAGACTGGAGTGGATTCATGGATACAGAGGACATCAGTGCAGGAATAACCTGTACTACACCGCCGGGAAGGAGATCGTGTACTTCGTGGCTGGAGTCGGAGTGGTTTACAACACCAGAGAACACACACAGAAGTTTTACTTGGGACACAACGACGACATCATTAGGTATGAAGATGCTCTTTATATCAAAAATCACATATTTATCATGGAATTACCATGATAATGCAATTGCAATCTTTTAAGTATCATCACTTAATACGGCAATCATTCAGTACATGGTATTTATCAAAGTACCATTGATGTTTTTTGGAATATTATGTACCATGATGAAGCCATGTTTTTAGGACTTATACCATTGAAAATACCATTACAATTGCACTAGGTCTGATGTAAGTACCATGGTAATCATTTAGTACCGCTGTAAGTGACAAAGTACAATGATAACACCATGGTTTTTAATATGTACCCTGGTAATATGACGTTACTTATAATTTTTTGTAGCAAAATATGTTTTTCTGTGCGTGTGCAGTGGTTATAGCACTTTTTTTTTAGCATATTTATCATTGTAATGCCATGGTATTGTTTTAAAAAATTACAAGGTATCATATAAATATAATGGTAAATTAAAATGACAATTGGTGATACCATGTTTTTTTTTTTTTTTTTAATAGTGTATTTTTTAATGTGTAATGTTTTTTTTTTTTTTAAGCATGAAATTTAATGCATATACCTTGGTAAATTAATATATCAGAACCAATCATGATAACAAATACCATGATAATACCATGCTTTCTTATATATATATATATATATATATATATATATATATATATATATATATATATATATATATATATATATATATACCATGGTAAAGTCATGGTGTTTCTTGTACATTTACCATGCTAATGCCATCGTATTCTTTTAAATGCCACAGAATTTAATGCATATACCATGGTAAATTAATATATCAATCAGCACCAATTAATACCATGATAATATCATGTTTGAATATATATCCATAGCAATGTTATATTTCAAGGATTATGGTACTAACATCACAGTTTTTTCGATATTTACCATGGAAATGTATCATTTTCCTGGACAAGTACCACAGTGATTACTGGTATTTGTACTCTTATTATAGAATTTCCATGGTATTGTTTAAAGTAGAGTACCAGATTAATACCATGGTATTTGAATAATCATTGATGGTATATTATATATCATTATACCATCATACGATACAGTGTTTGTTTCCCGTGTTGTGTTGACAGTAGGTGTTCCTCTCTGATAAAGCGGTTTGTGTCCGAGACTCCTGATGCTATCTGAACGTTGGCAACCCTTTCAATCCACACATTTATCTGACCGCCGTCTCCCGGACGGATCAATGCGCCAACGCTTTACAATCTCATGCTGATTCAGGAATGAAATGGGGTTGATATGCAGAGACGGCAGCAGGATGACAGTAATAGAGGGCAGCCCTTGTGTAAAAAGCCTTTTTATGTTCTGTGGAGCTATATGGTTTTTGTCCTGAAGGGAGGATACAGCACACTTGTGTTTCTAGCAGCGCACAAAACATATTTCACTTAAACTAATAAATTTAATGTGATGCATATTTGTTAGTCATGCATAAATGAAATAAGTCAGATTTCTGTAATGCACTGGAAAATAAATATTTCAAATTAAAAAAACAAATATAATTGTGTTTTACAAGGAAATACTGTTTTTTTATACTTCAGAATTTCATGTTTTATTCAGTGCGTTACTTGCCATTTCTTTGTAATTAATTGTGAAACTCACAAATAATTTCTGAGTAAAAATTGTTTTTACAACCTTTTTTTAATATTTATCAATAAATCACCCAAAAAATACAATCTCTTACATTTTAACTAAATAAATAATGCTGTTTGCAAAGTTATCCATATTTTCACCATGTTAATAGATTTTAATTTAATAACTGTAATTGTTTTCACAATGAACAGATTCATGCTGATTCTAAGCAATTTGAATAGATGCATTTTGAAAATCATTTTATAATTTAAATGATCAAATACATAATTTATAATCAACTATGCCATGTTTTTATGTTTATTATCACATACAGTTTATTTGTTTGTATTAGATGCACATAGATGCATGCAATTAAATAACAAACTATGCTGAGTTTATTTAAAGTTAAAGTTAATTTATTAATTATTTTACAGTTTATACGTTTCTCTTTAGTAAATGCATGCATATGCATATAATAATAATAATATACTATGCCCTTTTTTATTTATTTAGTTTTATTTTATTTATTTACATAACATTAAGTTTATAAGTTCCTCTATTGTAAATGCATGCATATGCATATAAATAATAGTATACTATCCCCTTATTTATTTTTTTTTATTTATTTATTTGCATAACATTAAGTTTATTAGTTTGTTTATAGTCCAAAATGCATGTGTATTTTATATCTAATTCAAATGCATACTTAATTTAATAATATTTTATCTGAGTGAGCGTGAAAGATGTATTTTGTATTGATCATAGACTGAAAAATAATTCAAAATTATGGTGTATACTTTGCATCTAGCGTTTTAGTCGTGTTTGCATGAACATTTGTTATGTGGACTGTGTTGTGACAGAAAGCCAAGCATATTTAACGATACGTAGTCCCGTTTACATTTTCTCTAATGTGGCCGGCTCTGTTTGTGCCCGAGGGTGGGATGCTATTCTTGTCATCCGATTCCATTCACAGCAATTATCATCTTGCCCAGATCCTCAACAGACTGATTGCTCTGATACAACTATCATGTCTGTTTATAATGAAGTTTAACTGCTTGGTTAGAGTTAGAACACAGGTTACATTCTCCGAAGCAAGAGTCACAGGATATGTGCTGAATTATGGGATGCCGTGGTGTCTTGTTTTAGGCTGAGCCTGCAGATGATGGATTTGGTAATTAGTGTTAATTGTCTCAAAGAGTCCCATCGCCTCGTTTAGCAGGTCTCTCTGTAATGTGCATCTATAAACGGAAAGTCAAGTCAACTTTCACTAATACTAGTGCTCATAGTGATTTGTATACTAATAATTAAACTCACGTGTCTTGTTAAGGAGAGAGATCCATTTAGCTAGCAATTTTAACTTTTGAGTGATTGCTTGTGCAAAGCTTGTGACCTTGATGCTAGCTATTTCTTTTCGGTTGCCAGGGTGGTTCAATACTGTTGCTAAGGTGATCTGAGTATGCTAGGTGTTTACTAGATGTTTTGCGGTTATTATGTGTGTCAAATAGTGTGAGATGAGATACATGCAGAAAATTTGATGAGAAATTATTGAGTTTATATTGAGATATCTGACTTTGGTATCTTGAGCAAATCTGAGCACTGTTTGAGAATGGGTTTCTTGTTAACTAAAATTAAAACTATTTACTGATATAAAGATAAAAGTATAGTAATTGTGTGTGTGTGTGTGTATATATAAACAGGACATTGCGAATTTATTAAATGGTAAAAAGGTGGTTTTGGTGGAATTTATGTGTATAAAGAAAATGGGTCAGTTTTCATTTCATTTTGACTTTATGCAACGATGTAAATTTGATCTTCATTTAATCTCATTACTGTCTAGAAGTAACAATTAAGATATTAAAGCGTTCACATTAGTGATTTTTCTATCCTGCGGGTTGTTACTTGCACATATGTGCTGCGAACACACACACACACACACACACACACACACACACACACACACACATAATGTATCTGTAGCTCATAACAGCATTGGCACATGGTTCAGCTGCTGGCTTGTGTTTCATGCTAGTGGACATTGAGAGACTTTGATCATTCTGGAAGATCTCTGAACACACACACACACACACACACACACACACACACTGAAGGGGTTTTGCCATGGTAAATCTGCCTTTGATGTGTGTTTGAGAGGAAACTCCTGCCCGCTGCCCCTGATGGCAGGCGATGAAGATGCTAATATCAGCGCTCTAATGGACTGAAGTGAATGTCACTCACTCTCTTACAGTAATTCACTGTGTCACTGCATTCCCCATCTGCTGTAATGACACCATTATCATGCATTAGATTTAGTAAAGCAATAAACATGGTAAAGCTGTGTTTTTAGCAGTATTGTTATTGTTCACTAAACTATTCAAAGTCTATTTAGGTAATAATATTAAATAAAATTTTTAGACGGAAAAACTAACCAACAAAAAATTAATAATAATAAATAAATAAATAAAACAATCAAAATATATATATATATATATATATATATATATATATATATATATATATATATATATATATAAAAACATAAATAGAAATAACTTATAGAAGCTATTTAGAAGTCGTTTTTGGTAACTGAAATATTAGATGAAAAACAAAATGAAACAAAGAAAGAAAGTTAGAAATGTTGCCTTGGCAACTAAATTAACTAAATGAGATTAAATTGATTTCTCACAATTTATTTTGTTAAACGTTTTTGTTTAATGTACTCTACTCTACTCTTCTCTTCTCTTCTCTAAACTACTCTACTCTTCTCTACTCATCTCTTCTCTATTCTATTCTACTCTTCTATTCTCTTCTCTACTCAATTCTTCTCTGCCCTTCTCTACTCTATTTATCTCTTCTCTTCTCTAAACTACTCTACTCTTCTCTTCTCTACTCTACTCAATTCTTCTCTGCTCTTCTCTACTCTACTCTATTTATCTCTTCTCTTCTCTACTCTACTCTACTCCTTCTCTACTTTACTCTACTCTACTCTTCACTTCTCTACTCTACTCTACTCTTCTCTACTCTACTCTACTCTACTCTACTCTACTCTTCACTTCTCTACTCTACTCTACTCTACTCTACTCTTCTCTACTCATCTCTTCTCTATTCTATTCTACTCTTCTATTCTCTTCTCTACTCAATTCTTCTCTGCTCTTCTCTACTCTATTTATCTCTTCTCTTCTCTAAACTACTCTACTCTTCTCTTCTCTACTCTACTCAATTCTTCTCTGCTCTTCTCTACTCTACTCTATTTATCTCTTCTCTTCTCTACTCTACTCTACTCCTTCTCTACTTTACTCTACTCTACTCTTCACTTCTCTACTCTACTCTACTCTTCTCTACTCTACTCTACTCTACTCTACTCTACTCTTCTCTACTCATCTCTTCTCTATTCTATTCTACTCTTCTATTCTCTTCTCTACTCAATTCTTCTCTGCTCTTCTCTACTCTATTTATCTCTTCTCTTCTCTAAACTACTCTACTCTTCTCTTCTCTACTCTACTCAATTCTTCTCTGCTCTTCTCTACTCTACTCTATTTATCTCTTCTCTTCTCTACTCTACTCCTTCTCTACTCCTTCTCTACTCCTTCTCTACTCTACTCTACTCTACTCTTCACTTCTCTACTCTACTCTACTCTACTCTACTCTACTCTACTCTACTCTACTCTACTCTTCTCTACTCTACTCTTCACTTCTCTACTCTACTCTATTCTACTCTACTCTATTTATCTCTTCTCTTCTCTACTCTACTCTACTCCTTCTCTACTCTACTCTACTCTACTCTACTATACTATACTCTACTCTACTCTTCTCTATTCTACTCTACTCTATTTATCTCTTCTCTTCTCTACTCTACTCTACTCTACTCCTCTACTCTACTCTACTCTACTCTTCTCTACTCTTCTCTACTCTTCTCTACTCTACTCTACTCTACTCTACTCTACTCTATTCTACTCTACTCTATTTATCTCTTCTCTTCTCTACTCTACTCTACTCCTTCTCTGCTCTACTCTACTCAATTCTTCTCTGCTCTTCTCTACTCTACACTACTTTACTCTACTCTACTCTACTCTACTCTGTCTTTATTTGTAACTTACAGTGTGTGTCTCTTCTGTCCTCAGTCTAGCACTGCATCCTGATAAGATCCAGGTGGCCACAGGTCAGGTTGGGAAGGATCCGTATATCTGTGTGTGGGACTCGTATGCACTGACCACCGTGTCCATCCTGAGAGACGTTCACACTCACGGTGTGGCCTGTCTAGCCTTCAACGCTGACGGCCAGGTGAGTCCTATGATTCCTCAGTCAGTATAATGACTTCCTGCACGGCTCTCTTTTTTTATTGCTAAGTTTATTTTTAATTTATTAATCATAATTAAAGGTGCCATCTGTCATGTCTGGCAACAAAAAATCAAGTCATACTCCACATTCCATACCAGATGGGGGCAGTATGCCTCAATAAAGTGAATTGGTCTACTCTAGAGTAACAAACGAGAAACGGCATAGTCTCTGTGCTCCGCCCCTACTTTCACAACAACACTACAGCCATAGCCGAAGCCTAAGAGGACGTTTTGCCTCCAGAGGAACGTTGGGTGATGTCAAGTGATATTGAAACATGACATCTTCAAGCTACTCCCCTTCACCTTTACCAGTCAATATGTTCCTATTCGTTTTGTTCATATTACATTTTGAGTTGTATATACACATTATTTGAATTAAATTAATTTGACAGACAGCATTCTGTCAACATCATTGGTAAACATCAGACAGCTGATCAAAGCTAGCGCCAACCAACGTAACCAGAGCTGCCAACTCTCAAGCATTCACCGTGAGACACACGCAATTGACTCTTTTCACACGCTTTCACGCCACACATCAATTTTCTCACACACAGAAAAACCACGAAGCAAAGAGGACACGGAGACCAACAGACTAGACAGAGCAGGTTAGTTATGAAATAAAACAATGGGTAAGTTATAGCTAGCTAATTATCAAACGCAGCTACGGTTAGCCATCACTAACATTAGCACGTTTATCGAACAGCCTTCGATACAATTTCCATGTTATAACTTCCCGAAAACAAATACACAAACATATAAAACAAACTTCTAGCGAAATACTAACAGCATCTTACTTACCAATCCAAAAGAAATGTTGCAAGTTCGGAGTGGAACCTCATTTCTTTCAGGTCCATCGGTTTTCTCCAGCGATTGAAAGCAGTGCCGATGTTTACTCTGGTTCAGCTCCTTTTCTTATCGGATTTGATTTGTGTTTCCGAGCGCGGTTGTTTCCCTGTAGCGGGTGACGCTCTCTTCCCTGAACTGAAATGAAGTAGTGGGCTGTACTTTCCACACAATTGACATCAGGTTCAAGTACACGCCCACAAGCCGTGCGAGTTATTCGTGTATTGCAGGTTGGCTGTTGGATATGTTGCCCGCATACCGCCTCCCATGGCCGAAACTGGTATTACGACACCTGTCGGGCCGGGGCTAGTAATGCTAATGCTAATTAAGGTTGATATCTCTGCAGCACTATAACTTGACATTTTTTTTATGACATCATCGCCCTTATTTCTTCTCATTCTTTTGATGCGTGTAGGTCATGTTATGGATATTTTTACCTCAATTTTTGCATATGGCACCTTTAAGTAACATGGAAGCTCAATTGGTACGCTTCTGGGTTTACTATTTTTGATGCCTTGACCATTGTTTTTTATGTGAAAAAAAACACCTTAACGTTCATTTTTGGTTGAACTATCCATGATACATATTGTTGCATTTTTGTATTGCGATTATATTTTGGCACAATATATTGTTACACCCCTAATATTTAGTAAGTTTGTATCATTGAGATTCTAGTATGTTTTATTAATGTTTTAACATTAATTAACATTAATGTTTTAGTTTTTATATATATAATATAATATAATATAATATAATATGATATGATATAATATAATATAATATAATATAATATAATATAATATAATATAATATAATATAATATAATATAATATAATATAATTAAATCATTGTCGATTATTCCCGAACTAAATTAAAAAAAGAAATGTTGCCTTGGCAACTACCTGAAATAAAATAAAAACAATTATTTTATTTTATTTCAGTTCATGTTTATTTGTAATTTATTTATTTGTAACTTGTAATTATATAGTTTTTTAAAGGTTTAAATTTTAGTTTTTAATTTTACCCTGAGTAATAGTTTTATTAAAACTGAATTTTCTTCATTTGTGTTTGTAAATGCTTCCATCTAACCACTTATTTTCTCGTGTCTTGTGATTCAGCGTTTATCGTCTGTGGGACTTGATGCTAAAAACACGGTCTGTGTGTGGGACTGGAAAAAGGGGCGTGTCTTAGCCACCGCCACGGGACATTCTGATAGGGTAAGATCAGAATGCACTGTTCCTCATTACCGACAGTTAATTACATCAGAACTGCAGAGTTCAGCATTTAATTCATAATGCCAGAAAGATTTGGAAAACACAGAACAAGCTCATCCGGTCCTCACATCGAGAACTGTTTCCATTGCAACAGATGCTACAACTCAATGATGTGAATGAATAACAGCTAAGAGCGTTATGAATAAGATATTGTGCAATGCTACAGTACAGAGTAGCATTTCAATGCATAAGCTGTGTGTTACACACACACACACACACACACACACACACACTCGGTGTCGAGGGAGTCACAGCAGAGATGACAGAGCTGCTTAGTGAAGAACCACAGGCACCAGAAGACTCCCTACGGTGTCATTAAAACCCTGCTGCTCTTCCTGTCTCCCAATGTGTCTCTCTTCTGTCCCAGCTCAACAACTTCACTACCGATGAAATATAAAGAAATTTATATCTTTTCCAATTTATATTCTTGTATAACAAGCTTTTTCCAAAGTGACTTTTAATATGTGTTCATAGTATATACTTTATAAATTTAAAGAAACGTTAGGCCTATAAAAAGAATTCAGACTCATTACTAGTGACATGATCTACTGTTAAAGCAACAGGAAATGTGCTGTATGAAATGTTTATTTGCAGATAATGGATGCAAATAATGATTAGTTAGCATGATTATAAATAAATAGCTCTTGAGCTTGAAAGAAATTCAGCTGATTTGCAAAAAACAAAAAAAGGCTTATATTACACTTAGTAATAGTAGTAATATAAACAGATATAAAAGCCATGTTGAAATATAAAAAATGACACAACACACTGCAAACTTTTACTAAAATTCAGTTTAAAGCGGAAAATATACAAATACAAATTTTTCATTTAAAATGATAATTCTTATTTTAAATATTAATAAAAAAAACTGCATTCGTTTCTTAATTATACTCATTACACTGCTGATTTGATCCTAGTTTGAGAATGCTGAGTTTGAAATCAGCAAGAAATAGTTTCGATCATGCATTGTTCCCACTCTTTTTTCAAATGATGTATGTATGTATCACTTTTAAAGCATAAATATATAATTTGTACACAAAATTACAAAAGCTGTAAAATATCAAAAGTTTTGGTTTTAAAATTGATCATTTAACTTGCAGTCTGCAAAGCAGTGAAAATTTTATTCACAAAATAATGTATTCAGAATCATTCAGGAATCGTGTCTTTGTGTTGTTTTTCTGCTGATTGAGGGATAATACGTGATTTCTTCAGCTTGCAAATGGTTGCCGAAAGCATGCATGTTTGAGAAAAACAAACGTTATTTTTGGAATCAGTACCTCAAAATTAGTAAGAAACAAGTATTGGATTTTTTGCATTATAATTTCCATTATATTGTGCATTGTGTATAATTTTAGAGAGTTGTGATTAATTCAGTGTAATTGGTTTTAGTGCTGGATGTTGAGGAGGTGTTGACATGGTTATCCACCTGTTTGTGCTGCGTTGCAGATCTTTGATATTTCCTGGGACCCGTTTCTGCCGCACAGGCTGGTGAGCTGCGGAGTCAAGCACATTAAAGTGAGTCAAACCCCTGAGACAAGGTTCATTTAAACCCACACTCAGAAACACATAAAACATGCAACAAATTATTCCTCCTTTCCCTTGTTGTTTTTACTGCATTTTAATGCATTTTCATAGAAAAATATCATCCAAAAACCTAATTCTGTCTGATTTAGTCAACCTGTATGACTGTCCACTTAGTTCATATGTAAATGCATAGATTTCAAGCTCTAAAAAGAAAGCTTATGCATGCACAATATTTTAAGTTTGCTGATGCAAAAGATTTGCATGAGCAAAGGAGTTGATCTTCAGGCTTTCTCATTTGTCTCACAGTTTTGGGCATTATGTGGCAATGCATTGACGCCAAAACGAGGGATTTTCGGAAAGACGGGGGACCTGCAAACCATCCTGTGCTTGGCTACGGCGAAAGATGAAGTGACGTATTCGGGAGCTCTTAACGGAGATATTTACGTGTGGAAGGGACTCAACCTGACACGAACGATACAGGCGGCACACGGAGTGAGTGAAGCTCATCACACTTCCTACACCATCACTTATACACCTCAGCTGTGTGTATAGCATCTCCATTAAATGACATCTGAAGTTGCAATGCAACCCACTTGTATTCAGATATTCAATGCATTGGCCATTTGTTTCATGCATTTATAACATTAGTGCATATATCACGTGGTGGCATATGTGACCTGTTGCACATGCATTTGTAAACTCTCTTTGTGCACGCAGGCAGGGATCTTCAGCATGCATTCATGTGAGGAAGGCTTCGCCACCGGTGGACGGGATGGATGTGTAAGGCTTTGGGACGTGGATTTCAAACCCATTACTAAGATTGACCTCAGGGAGGCAGAACAAGGTTATAAAGGTAAAACATTACAGCTGGCTTTAAATCTAACAGGATCTTTCTCGCCCTTTTGAAATAGAGTTTAATATACTTTGTGACATACTCAAACATTTACAAAACAACGCTTCTATTTAGTTCACATTTACACGTCAAGTAACTATTTATTATTCAGGATTCTGACCAATTGTGAATTGCATTGGTTTGCACTCATTCTGTAACAAGGGTGCAGAGTTTAGTAGAGACGCTATGACATGTCCTTACCAATATCGAGCCACTTCTAAACTGTCCCTAGCGATAATTTTGATCAAACAATTAAATGTCTGCTGTTATGTTCCCATCAATCCCAAAACCATTACTGACCATGTTTCAAAAGTAAATTGCATTGGTCTTGATCCATTGCATTGATTTTAAACACAATACAGGATCAATAAAACAGAGAAGACACAACACGGCCTGCGTTATATCACACGAGTGACAGTTTTTCAGCAGATGTAAGTCTTGTAGCAATCAAGCTGTCTGCACTTTCACAGGAGAAGACTCAGATAAATCAGAGATCTCAGTATGAACTCAAACATTTCTCATTAAGTGATCTGAGCCGCTCTCCACACTCATGTTTTAGTTCTGTAGTATTACTGGATGAAGACACTGGGTTTGTTTATTTGATATTTGGCTGGTGTGTCCAATATAGACTTCCATGTAACATGTTTGTGACGCTTTAAAGGTTCAGTTTTGGTTGTTTTACAGCCAGTTATTTTATTATTAATTAAATTCGACACTGCTGAAAACAACAGCTTTTTACAGCTGATATCTGTGAAGATTTTTCATTCTCTATTTTACTCTCAATTTTACAAAGCAATTTTTTGTTAATTTTAATTGTTCAGTACAAAAGCTCTAAGGTCGTCTTTTAGGCGTGATGCTGTTTTTCTAGGTAAATTAACTTTTGGTTCAGCATTACTGGTTTAATTTCTGTATATGAAATTTTCTTTATGTCCAATGATATATTGATTAGTTACAGAATTATTTATAAAAACTATTGTTTATTATTATTATTATTTTTTTTTTCCGTTTTAGTTATTGTTATTTGCTTTTGACTGTTTCATGTATATAATATAAACATTAATATAAATTACTCATCCTACAGTAAAATATATATTTTTAAATATTTTTTATATTTATCTTAATTTTAAATCTATTTCAATTTGTAGTGCTTGAAATTATAATATTTCAGTTCGAATTTATTATGATAATTATAGTTTGTTTTTCATCTAATATTAATATTCATGTATTTAATTTTGTATATGTCTAATATTTTTTATATATTTAATTTAATATTTATGTTATTTATTTAATTTCAGCTTAATTTCAGTAAACATTTTTAATAGATATGGTTTTATTTATTTGTTTATTTCGTATTTACATTTGATTTATTTCCAGCTTAATTCAATTATTTCTTTATTATAATTTTTATTATTATTTCATTTTAGAAGATGATAGCAGCACTGTTTAATAATTTAATAATTGCCGATGAAATTTAATAATAATTTGATGCAGAAAATTGAATTTTACACAATTAATAAAAAATTAAAAACCCAGCAGATCCAAATTAAATAAAGTCAAGTTATTTTGTTACCAACAACTTTTAATATACAAAGGGACACATTTGTTATTCCTTTAAACTAGTTAAGATGCCTGGACACCAGCATCCCTCGGACCTTAGTTATAGTAGATGATAGAAGTTCCTGAAAATGAACAGGGAACATACTAGAGCCCAAATCCCAAACATAACCAGATATGTTAGTCTGGGCTGCTTGGATCCTATACTTTCTAGTCGATCTGAATCACTCTTTCTCTCCAGGTCTGTCCATCCGCAGCGTGTGTTGGAGGGCTGACAGGATCCTGGCAGGAACTCAAGACAGTGAGATCTTTGAGGTGATGGTTAGAGACCGAGATAAACCGCTGCTGATAATGCAGGGTCATTCAGAGGGGGAGCTCTGGGCCCTCGACCTTCATCCCAAACAACCGCTGGCCGTCACCGGCAGCGACGATCGATCCGTACGGTTAGTCCACACCTTCTATTGGATTTCAGTTCATGCCACAGTTCACACAGCAGAGATTATAAATGGAGCAAGACAGGCGGAAATGAAATGTTGTTTTGGTTTTTAAAAAAATAAACGATTGTCGATAATGATGATGAGCTCTAGACATTTCAAACTCAAACACACGATGCTCACAGTGTTTTCAGCATCGGCGTCTCAATTTATGAGACATTAATATATTTTACTTCAGTATACTTCACCAGCTTTACACGATAATAATTCTGACTGAAACTCAGAGAACTTTGGTTGAACTTAGGACAGAAATATAAAACTATTATATATTAAAATGTAATATTAAATATATAATATTATACAACCAAAATATTTTTTCAACCATGTTTTAATTGATACATTTCTATTGTGCGGCATCTTAAATGCAATGCTTTCTTATATTTATTTTATTTGATTTATTGTTTTGAGATAAACTACTGTCAGATACTCACTGAAATATTCTTCACCACTGACTGCCAAAATAAAAGTTTGGTTTTATTTAAATACATTATAGCAGAATTATAGTACTATTCTGTGTTAAATTGTAACTCTTAAAAGTAATATATTATTTTTTTTAAGAATATAATACAACCAAGATATTTTACATTCATGTTTTCATTTATACAGTTCTGGTGTGCATCAATTTATTTTACTAAAAAATGTAATAAATAAAAATGTTTTTGTAAATTAATTAATTGTTATATTTTAATTTGATTACCGTTTCATTTAAGAAAAACTGCCAATCGACTGAAACTAAATACACTGAAACTAAAACTAAAAATGAAATATCTACAGAAAAAAAAAGTTTGGTTTAACTTGGATAAATTATTACAGAAATAAATTACTACTGTGTACTAAAATTTATTTCTCAAAGTAATAATAATAATAATACTAATTACATTTTCTAGGAAACAACCAATGTATTTTTTCATCCATTTTTAATTTATACATTTCTTTTTGCTCAGCATCTTTTCTTACAAATTTATTTTTTTTTAATGTTTGTTATATTTTCATTTTTACATTTGAAAATAATGATTTAATTGTTAAAGTTTTATTAATGCATTAGATTAGACACTATTTTTAATCATAAATCTGCATTAAATAAAATAAAATAAAAACATAGAATGTAAATAAATCTATAAAATGGGGGGGGGGTGAATTTTGGGAAAAAATTGAATGGATTTATGGGGCCCTACATTTAAAGTTAACTACTCTGTGGAGAATTGTGAACAAGTTAAGTTAAAAAAAAATTTTCTCTAGGTCTTATATTTGGAAATCATTTACTTCACCAATAATGGTAATGAATATAAATGATAAATATCAATGTCATATAATATGGGAAAAATGTTGTAATATTTTTAGCCCAATTCGCCCGGCCCTAGCATGAATGGACACATTTTATGTTTCATCAAACATGCATGTTTAGACTGTGGAGTTTGTCCGAACACACGCTGATCGCTCGCTGTAACATGGAAGAAGCCGTACGCAGTGTTTCCTTCAACAACGACGGTTCCCAGCTGGCTCTCGGCATGAAAGACGGCTCCTTCACTGTCCTGCGTGTCAGGTAATTCAATTCGGATCACTTCATCATTTCAGCTTCATTGTTCACAAACATGAAGGACGTCTTGTTTTCTTAGGGACATGACGGAGGTGGTTCACATAAAGGATAGGAAGGAGGTCATTCACGAACTCAAGTTCTCACCCGATGGCTCTTATTTGGCAGTGGGCTCCAATGATGGGTTTGTGGACATCTACGCTGTGGCCCAACGCTATAAAAAAGTGGGAGAGTGCAACAAGTCCACCTGCTTCATAACACACCTGGACTGGTCCGTGGACAGCCGCTTCCTGCAGACCAATGATGGAGCTGGAGAACGATACTTCTACAGGATGCCAAGTAAGAATAATAATAAAATAATTTTTTAAATTTGAAGCTGTATTTTCTTTTTAAAAAATTCAGCAATTCAGCCAAAATTCCTGTTAATTATGGGACAGGAAAACCTGTTTGGAAACAATCAATATTTATGCTTTTTTTCACGAATGCATTAAAATTAAAAACATTTTACAGCTAATTTAAAGGAACACTCCACTATTTTTGAAAATATGCTCATTTTCCAACTCCCCTAGAGTTAAACCGTTGAGTTTTACAGTTTTTGAATCCATTCAGCTGATCTCCGGGTCTGGCAGTAACACTTTTAGCTTAGCTTAGCATAGATCATTGAATCTGATTAGACCGTTAGCATCTCGCTCAAAAATGTGCAAAGAGTTTTTAGATTTTTCCTGTTTAAAACTACTTTTCATTTTCTGTCGCTTATAGTAGTTAGAGGTAATTACGAGGTTAAGTTTCTTCTTGGAAAATCAATAATATTTCAATTAAATTTCAAAAGTTTTTTTTTTTAAAGTTTAAGTTTGAAATATATAAATGAATGAATTAATGTAAATGAGTGTATATTTATGCAAATACTTAAATGCTTATTAAAATACATATATATATGAAACATAAATATTAGCGTGTGTGTATAATGAATGCATTAAGTATTTATGCAAATAATTATGGGCTTTTTTTATTCCCTGAAAAACATTCATTTAAATTTCAAATGTTTTTTTTTTTCTAGGGCTTAAAATCACTTTTTGTGGGCACTTCTGTGGAGGAAATTTTTAGTTTCAGTTAGAGATGACATCAGGTCAAATTAAATTTTGTGTTGATGTTTTAGTCTAATTAGTGAGATTTGTCCATTTCAAGGTCTGTTAATTCCAGCAATTAATGATTTATTTAAAGATATTCAGTTGAATAAATTACAAACCAAAGATCTCTCCTTTTAGAAAATCTTTGTCAAATAAATGACATGACAAGATGAGCCTTATTTTATTGTTCATGTCATGCTCATACTTTTCCTAACTGTTGTTCTGTGTCTGTAGCCGGTAAATTCCTGCCGAAGGAGGAAGCCAAAGGAATCCACTGGATGAGGTGGACCTGTGTTCTCGGACCGGAGGTCAACGGAATCTGGCCTAAATATTCCAACGTCAACGACATTAATTCTGTGGACGCAAACTACAGCAATGCAGTGATGGTGACGGGTGACGACTTCGGCCTCGTCAAACTCTTCCGATTCCCGTGCCTTAAAAAAGGTCCGCTTGGTTTTGTGTGATCTGTTTCTGTGTGATCCGTGCTGAACAAACCAGTGTGCGCTAACAAATGTGATTCTTTCAGCTGCCAAATTCAAGAAATACATCGGCCACTCTGCCCATGTGACCAATGTGCGCTGGTCACATGACCTGCAGTGGGTTCTGAGCACAGGTGGAGCTGATCACTCCGTCTTCCAGTGGAGGTTTCTGCCGGAGGGAGTCATGAATGGAGTTCTGGAGCCACTGCTGCAAGGTGATTCAATCCACCGTTATCAAATCAATTAAATTAAATAAGTACATTGAGGGAGGATGTACTTATGTGTTCATTTACTGGATGATAAAATACTTTATGGTGCTCCTGTTGCTCAGTGGTAGAGCATCGTGATAGCAGTGCAAAAGGTTGTGGGTTCAATTCCCAGAGGACAAGCAAAATGACAAAACAAACAAAAAAAATGTATAGCCTGAATGCACTGTAAACAATTTTGGATAAAAGAGTCTGCCTAATGCATAAATGATGATAAAATACTTATTCCAGTTTATTGTGGGCTATGGAAACCTGTTTGGAAACAGTCCGTATTACTGCATGACTGAAATAAATGGGTTTTCACAATCGTGATACATATGGAAATGTTAGGTAATTAATATTTTGTGATTTTCAGATCTGAAAAATGTATCCTCTCCAAAGTGTTACTGATGGGGGATGGGGTGGGATTTTTTGAAAATTCATTAATAATTAATGGAAAAGTCATGAAAAATTATGACACTTTATGGTTCATGTAATTTTAAAAGTCACAGATAATTTACACAGATCATGAATAAAAGATTTTAACATTTAAAAAGTAGGAATTTAAGACATTGTAATTTTGTTACTTAAATTAAAATTAATTACATAATATATGTTATCAATTTAATATCTAGAATTTATTGATAATGGATTCATTTTGTAAAAATGTTATATATATATATATATATATATATATATATATATAAATATACCTTCTATAGAATTTTTTTAATATGATATATAATTGATTTAGTTTATACATATGCATAATATAATATTCAATGTAAATGTTTTAAGGTATTGTTTATAATTAATGGATAAATTCTATAAGTTTAAAATCATATAATACATCATAAATATATGTAATTACAAATTACATATTAAGAATTCAAAAATATATTATAATAAATAGTAAATGTAAAAAATATAATAAACAGGACAATTGTACTATAAAACAATATGTTTATATAGGCATTTCATCATTAGAGTAAAAACAAAATAATAAACATATTCAATTAATATATAATTAATTAATGTAAATATTCATGATAATATGCAATAATTGATATTAATCTAAAATAATAATAAATGTCCTATTTACACGCAGCCCTATATATACAATCAAAATTAAACAATTCATAAAAATTATTAAATATTGTATTTGTTGTGACAACATCAGAAAACCGTGAAAATGCAAATCTCAAAGGTACTGTAAGTGAATATTTTCAATCCGAAAGAGTTTGCCTGACAAAAAAAAAAAAAATGTTTTGGAACTCCTGCTCTGAATAGAAATGAGAATAGAGGTTTTAATTTTACGTATTATTTTTACATCTGAAAGATATTTTGAAAGTTTGCACTAAAATGAATCAGATCATACAGTGAAAGCAGAAAGTCTGATAGATATCTCCCGTTCACAGATAGCTACGCTGACTCTAACAGTGGCGAATCTGACTCGGACCTCTCCGACGTTCCCGAGCTGGACTCAGACATCGAACAGGAAGCCCAGATCAACTACGAGCGTCAGGCAAGAGACCAGAGTTCCCAAACTGAGAGGGTTTTATGTAACACGTGAAAGCTCGGCTGCTTTCATCCCGCTCCTCTCATTATTTTCACAGCTGGCTGCATAGATGCTGTTGCCCTTCATGCTTTTTCTCTTACACTGAATGTGTTGCGAGTGGATTTGCCCTGTAACTCTTCTCCCAAACACCCCTCAGGTGTATAAGGAAGATCTTCCTCAGCTCAAGAAGAAACTGGCTGGATCTCTGAAGAGGCAGAAAGCACCAGACGAGGGTCTGTGCCTGCAGTTTGTCCACGGGTAAATTATGCGTTTGAATGTCTGACCCTGAATACATAGTTTATCAGTTCTTTCTGGTTCTCGAATCTGATTGGCTGAGAGGAGTGTGATATTCTAGAGATTCCAAACGCTTGTGTGTTTAACAAATCATAGAATTGTTGTGTCACAAAGTGTAGTTTTAAGAGTTTTAAGGCGAGAATGTTCTATAAATATGCAGTTTGTTAATAAAGATAACGTCGAAAAGATCTACTAATGTCTCTATATTGTTTAAACATGAGATATAATTTGTTTTGGGTGAATCTCATGAGCAGACTTTGGTCTCATTGATCGATTATTTGATCAGAGCAAATAGTTCTGGCTGAGAGCAAAATCTCATCACGTTATATTTTATATAAATGAGCGCTGCCTTTGTATTTTTGTCTAAATTAATCTTTTATGATGGCTGTTGTAATTATTAAATATTATTATTATTAATGAAATAATATGTTATATAAATAATAGTAGTTTTTTAAATATGTTTGTTACTCTTTTATTCCATGGCTTCCACAGACTGATACTTTAAAGGGGTCATATAATGCCCATTTTCCACAAGTTGATATGATTCTTTAGGGTCTTAATGAAAAGTCTGTAAAAGTTTGTTTAAAATTTCTCAATGTTGTTGTCAAAAACACCTTTTTTACCCTGTCAAAAACAGTTATTTTAAAAACAGTCTGATTTGTGGGATTCTCCTTTAATGCTAATGAGCTCTGCTGACTCCGCCCCTTTCTTCTGATCTTCTCTCTGAGAGACTGTTTACTTTAGCCACAAAACTTGCTTATTCGCACATTATTAGGAAAGGCGATTTTCAATGATTCATTTAAATACATTATACTCACTGCTGGAGGCTGGGTCATGAAGTATTCATGCGAACATAAACGCATTTAAGTAGATCAAGGCCGCATTTCTTTCATTTCTCCAAACGCAGGGCGGGTCTGAGGTAAGTAACAAGTCTAGTCTGTGCTGAAACGCTGCTGTCAATCAAACAATCGTGGGAGGGGCCTATGACCGTGTGACGTCACACGGTCAGACGGCTCGATTTGAGAAAGGGGAAAACATGATTCAATTCAAATGTCAAATTGGATTGGCTAACAAAAATGTACCAAGTTAAACATACTTCATTATTTGTGTAATGTGCTAACTTTCAGAGAGGTATAAATATTTGTGATTTTTTTTAAAATTTATTCTGTGTATCTCAGGTACAGAGGCTGCGACTGCAGGAATAATCTGTTCTACACTCAGGCCGGGGAGGTGGTGTATCATGTGGCCGCTGTGGCGGTGGTGTATAACAGACAGCAGCACACACAGCGCTTCTACCTCGGACACGACGATGATATCCTGAGCCTCACTGTGCATCCGCTCAAAGATTACGTGGCCACCGGACAGGTCAGAGATTTACAAGAGAATATAACAGTTGTCCACAATTCACACTTCAAACTGAACCGATTCTAAACTGATATGCTTTACAGTCAGATTTGAGCCGTCTCTGTAAGGCAAGGTAATACAATAAATGCAGAGTATGCATATGTTTGTGTGTGTCAGGTGGGTCGAGATCCGTCCATCCATGTGTGGGACATCCCAACACTCAAGTGTTTATCTCTGCTGAAGGGTCAACATCAGCGCGGGGTTTGTGCTCTGGAGTTCACAGGTCAGACACTGATAGACATTTTATATATAAACCAGGTTCAAATTAATGTTAAATTGTCATTTTTCCACTTACTTCCTATATTTCAGAGCTAAATCTTTCTTTTTTCCATTGCATTGCATTGAATACGAAAATCCCTGGATTCAAGCAAAGCCATCAAACGCACCTACATTAATGTTCATTTTATTCCTACTTTTATATATATATATATATATATATATATATATATATATATATATATATATATATAATTTTTTTTTTTTTTTACAATTTTTGAAACTTTTGAGTTTGGTTCCAAAAATGCAATGAAAACCACTATTTTCTGTTTCAAACTTTCACGTAGCATCTTTAGATTATAAAAGCATTAATAATTCAAATCCAGATTTTGATTTTCAAAAATTTATTATAAATTGTTTTTTTTTTAATGCAATAAATCCATAATATTTTTTTTTAATGCAGTAAATCCAATGAATCAATATGAAAGTTGTTTTTCATATTGAAACTGATGAAAATACACAACATAGTAAGTTGATCCACATATGACAGCCTTTGAACTTGGTCAAAACTAATCTTTAGTTTAGAAAATACATTCATTGCTCAAAAAGAATTCAACAGGTCATCATCTTAATGCAATAAATTAATTACAATAATAAAAAATAAAATATAATTTAATTATGATTAAGAACATGGACCACAGAAATTCCAAAATGAAGTTTTGCCTTATATTCAACTTCCAAAAGTGCATTTATCTTTGATAAAATTACTAAAATTGTAACTAAAATAAAAATAGAAAATAGAAAAATAAAATAATTTAAAATATAAATAAAAACTATAACAGTATCTCAATATAATTGAGGAAATTAATGTTTATTTTTTTCCCCATGAACTTATTTCAGAGCTTACTCTTACTAATAATTGCATTGAAGCACTGATTAAGAACTGACGAAGCATATTCGGACAAAATTGACTTGTTTTTAAACGAAGTAACCAAATGCATCTCCATTAATGTTACAGAATTGTATTTTTATTCAATGTACAATCACTTAAACATATTTTAAAACATTGCTTTGTCACATTCTGTTGTTTCAAATCCAGCGGATGGCAAGAGTTTAGTGTCTGTGGGAATCGATGAAGACCATTCCTTAGTCATCTGGGACTGGAAAAAAGGCGAAAAACTGGCAAAATCCAGGTAAAACCTAAACTTTGAGTGATAAAGTTTATGTGCAGCCAGCTGAATCGCTCTCAAATGACATCGGTCTCTCTTTTTACTATAGAGGACATAAAGATAAGATCTTTGTGGTGAAAGGAAACCCCTTCCGCATGGACAAACTGCTCACGGTGGGAATGAAACACATCAAGTTCTGGCTGCACACAGGTAGAGACATAAGATTCATATGTGAATGCTATAAGGTTTGTTACATGCACAGACGTTTTTTTTTTACTAACGAATTTGAAGCACAAGCTCCTTCCTGTCTCTCTCTCATGAGAACATGACTGTGAGGAAAATCTGCCACATCATATTGAGCCGTCATAAGTAGGGCTGCACGATATTGGGAAAAAATGACATTGCGATATTTTATTTTTCTGCGATATATATTGCGATATGAAATCTAATCTAATTTTTTTCTTACAAACAAAAATGGGGTGAGCACACTTACATTATCATTTTAAATGATTTAAACATCGACACCATCGTGTCAATTGATTAATATGCGCAAGGGAGAGAGAGCAAGACAGCGCTCATGTTGTTTGAAGACGGCTCGCTCTCTCTCTCTCTCTCTCTCGCGCGCGTGCGCGAGCGCTCTCTCTCTCGCACGCTCTCTCTCTCTCTGTCTCGCGGTGCTCTCTCTCTCTCTGTCTCGCGGTGCTCTCTCTCTCTCTGTCTCGCGCGCTCTCTCTCTCTCTGTCTCGCGCGCTCTCTCTCTCTCTGTCTCGCGCGCTCTCTCTCTCTCTCTCTCGCGCGCGCTCTCTCTCTCTCTCTGTCTCGCGGTGCTCTCTCTCTCTCTGTCTCGCGCGCTCTCTCTCTCGCGCGCGCGCGTGCGCTCTCTCTCTCTCACTCTCTCTCGCACGCTCTCTCTCTCTCTCTCTGTCTCGCGCGCTCTCTCTCTCTCTGTCTCGCGGTGCTCTCTCTCTCTCTGTCTCGCGCGCTCTCTCTCTCGCGCGCGCGTGCGCTCTCTCTCTCTCACTCTCTCTCGCACGCTCTCTCTCTCTCACTCGCGCTCTCTCTCTCTCTCTCTCGCGCGCTCTTTCTATCTCTCTCTGTCTCTCTCGCACACTCTCTCTCTCTCTCTTGCGCGCGTGCGCCCATTCTCTCTCGCACGCTCTCTCTTTCTCTGCCCTAATAAACTTGCGTGTGTTTTTCAGTCCTGTCAATGATAAACCTTCACTATATGATGGTTAAGCTGTGCAATTAATCCGCGAATCACATTCGTCAAGGGCCGGGGAGCAGCTGGCCCGTACGGTTAATGAATAACGCATCAACTACGACAGCCTACATCGCACATCTTGCGATGTGACTATCGTGGATTCGTACATCGCGATATCGATGCTTAAACGATAGATCGTGCAGCCCTAGTCATAACCTGTTATGACCGTTTTGTCAACTTTTCCATCAGCGCTCCATATTTTCCCGATTAAATGTGAGCTAGAGTTTTTAAATTTGAGCAGATGCTCCGATAAAGGAATACCTAATGCTTCTGAAAAATCGAATTAAATGCATTAGCTCAGTGTTTATATTTCAACACAGGAGGAGGTTTAACATTTAAAAGAGGCATTTTTGGAAATCTTGCCAAGCATGAGACCATGATGTCCGCTTGCTACGGACGCTCAGAGGACCTGGTGTTTTCTGGGGCGTTGACGGGTGACGTGTACATCTGGAAAGACACGACGCTCGTGAAGAGCATCAAAGCTCACGACGGACCCGTGTTTGCCATGTGCTCTCTGGACAAGGTGTTTGAGTTTGCCACAGTTATATACAGAGTATTGTTATCCTGCTCAGACTGTGCATTAAATATAGTTCAGCAGTAGGTAAAAATGTATTTCTTAGCTGTTAATGGTGTGTTGTGACCTGAAGGGTTTTGTGACGGGGGGTAAAGATGGAGTTGTGGAGCTGTGGGACGACATGTTCGAGAGATGTCTGAAGACGTACGCTATCAAGAGGGCGGCGCTCTCGCCTTCATCGAAGGGTGATTATAAATCCTCAAAACAGACATTTTTTAATGAAATATTTTGTTTCAATAATATTTTGTATTGTGAAGGAATTTCATGGTTACTAGACAATATTGACCTCTAAAAATATTTATTTCTATATAAAATAATAATAATAATATGTAAATATAAATATTAGAAAGAACAATTAATATTATTTTTAATTAATTTCATTTTTTTTTAATGAAATTAATGAACTATATTTTGTTTCAAAAATATTTATTATATAATATTTTGTATTGTGGGGGGAATATCATGGTATTAGACAGTATCTACTTCTAAAAATATTTATTTCTATATAAAATAATAATAATAATAATATGTAAATATAAATATTAAAAAATAACAATTAATATTATTTTTAATTATTGCAGATTTTTTATGAAATTAATGTACTATATTTTGTTTCAATAATATGTATTATATTTTTGTATTGTAAGGGGATTTCATGGTTAGGCTACTAGACAATATTTACCTCTAAAAATATTTATTTCTATATAAAATAATAAACTGTAAAAAAAACAATTCATAATATGAAAAACAATTCATATTATTTTTAATTAATGTAGTGTTTTTTTTTTTAAACGGATGTACTACAGTATATTTTGTTTCAATAATATTCATTATGTAATATTTAGCATTTTGAGGGGATCTCATGGTATTAGACAGTATTTACTTCTAAAAATATTTATTTCTATATAAAATAATAATATATAAATATAAATATTGGAAAACAATTAATTTTATTCTTAATTAATGTTTTTTTATTAAATTAATGTATTATATTTATAATTTAATATTTTGTAATGTAAGGGGATGTCATGGTTACTAGACATTATTTATGCAGCTTTTAGCTTTTTTAAATGTGCTTTAAAAATAAACTTGAACTTGAACTAAGCACAATTTATCCCATTATTAAATAAAATGAATTTTAATAAAACAATGCATATTAATTACAACTAATACAATGTTTATGTCAAGTTAATAGTGTTTAATTTTGTTTAATGAAATGAATGTACTTGTTTTTATGTATTTCTTCAAAAAAAAGATTTTTTTGCTTTTTTTTTTTCAGATTGGTGCCATCAGTTAGGAGGTTTGGATATATGCTCAGACATTGTTCTTCTGTTTTTATTTTTTAGGACTGCTTTTAGAGGACAACCCGTCCATCAGAGCGATCACTCTGGGACACGGACACATTTTGGTCGGCACCAAAAATGGAGAGATCCTAGAGATCGACAAGAGCGGCCCCATGACTTTACTTGTGCAGGTGTGTGTCACTCCCAAATACACAGCTGCTAATACAGATGCAGGGTAAAAAGCTAGAAGATATGTTGTGTTTGACGTGTTTTAGGGTCACATGGAAGGGGAAGTTTGGGGTCTCGCTGCTCATCCACTGCTGCATATTTGTGCCACTGTGAGTGACGACAAAACCCTGCGCATCTGGGAGCTTTCCGCCAACCATCGAATGGTGGCTGTCCGGAAACTTAAGAAAAGTACATCTGCTAATCATCTGCCACGTTTGAAAGATCTCCGATTCAGTATCACAGACGGATTCGCTGCCGTGTGTGTTTGTAGGTGGTCGATGCTGTGCCTTCTCGCCAGACGGAAAAGCCTTAGCGGTGGGACTAAACGACGGCAGCTTCCTGGTGGTGAATGCAGACACGCTGGAAGACATGGTGACCTTTCACCACAGGAAGGAGATCATCTCTGACATCAGGTTCTCTCAAGGTAGTCATCTGCATGAGTGGCAGTTTTAGATATTTATATACATATATTTGTGCTGTCAAACGATTAATCGCGATTAATCGCATCCAAAATAAAATTTTTGTTTACATAATATTTGTGTGTGTTTACTGTGTTTTTACACACGTACAGCATAAGTTTTGAAAATATTTACATGTATATATTTATAATAATATAAATCATATTATAAACATATTTTTTTTCTTAAATATATACATGTATGTGTGTGTATTTATATATACATTATTAAGTACACACACATTTATTATGTAAACAAAAACTTTTCTTTTGGATGTAATATATAATATAAAATGTATAATGTGTCTCTAATTATAATTGATTATATATAATTATGTCTAATTATAAGTAATTAGTATAATTTTACAATATATTTGTGTATTAAATATATGTTTTTATAATTTTATATATAAGTATAAATTAGGGATGCACGATATTGGATTTTGGCCGATATTCGATATATTTTCAAAATAATTTTGGCCGATGCCGATGCCGATACCGATATCGATATATATACAAATATATACTGATATATTTAAACTTTAATTTTACTGAAGAGAAATCCATGTATCTCTTCTGTACTGATTCTACCATAAATTTATTATTTTACAAATGAAGACAGACATTCACATCTGAAAAACAGGTCAATTATTTCACTTGGAGAATATCGGTTTGGCTCATCGACAGAAATAGTCATATCAGCCGATACCGATGATGGTCATTTTAAGCTTTTATCGGCCGATACCGATGTTGTGCCGATATTATCGTGCATCCCTAGTATAAATACATATATTTATTACATTTTTCTTGAAGATGCTGGAAAATACCTCGCCGTGGCCTCCCACGACTCATTTGTGGACATTTATAACGTTCTGAGCAGTAAGCGGGTGGGCATCTGTAAAGGAGCGTCCAGCTGTATCACTCATGTGGACTGGGACGTCCGTGGTAATCCAAACATACAGAACTCACAAATATAAATTCAAGCAATAATGCATGAGTTAATAACCACATTTACATGCACACATTTACATGCATATCAGCTTATTCAAATAACCATTAATAAATCAGGTTATTTCCCTTTAGTGATGTCAGAATATCAGGGTTTCCGCGGGGTCTTAAAAAGTCTAAAAAAGTCTAAAATTTCCAAATCACAATTTAAGGCCTTAAAAAGTCTTAAATTTGCTGGAGTATTGTGTTCTAGGTCTTAAATCATTTTAAACAGGTCTTAATTTTCCTACGTCCATGTAAATCTCATTGAAACGCTCCCGCAGCGCTTTGGAATGTTTTTTTTTTATTTAATCCGTGGTGTTGTAGTTCCTTATTTCGCTAGTCCAAATATAATTGGCTGTATTACGACTACAAAATAGACCAATATGCAACCACCAATCAGCTTTGAGCTTTCATGTTATTGGCGCGAGTCTCTTGGATACCACAGACAGATGTAAAACGGATTTTTTATTCAGCTATGGGGAAGTGTAAGTTTAGCGATACTTGGCTTGAGAAACCTGAATTTAGTGCTTGGTTAAAGTCAGTTGCAAACAATGTATTTGAAGCCTACTGCATCTTATGCAAGAAAGCAATTAAATTGGGAACGTTGGGTGTACGGGCGCTGGAGTCTCATGCAAAAAGTTATAAACATCTAACTGCTGTGAAGGGTCTCCAGCAAACGACAGCCATCAGCCAGTTCTTGCAAGTATCTGACGGCTCCAGCAATACTTCTACACTGCCTAGGCGAGGCCCACACAGTAGCTCCGCAACTCCCGCAATCGACCTCCGTGTCGCTTTTGGATCAGAGCCAACACTAAAAGCGGAGGTGCTCTGGGTTCTCCACACGGTGACTAGACACCAGTCCTACAGTGCGAATGAGGAAATCGGGGAATTGTTTCAAACGATGTTTCCGGACTCTGAGATCGCTAAATCCTTCAGGTGCGGGAAAGATAAAACGTCATACATTACGCGCTTTGGAATAGCGGATTTTATAAAAAGAGAACTAATTTCCAAAATCACGGGACCGTTCGTGCTGATGTTCGACGAAAGTCTGAATCGCACCACCAAAACGAAACAGCTGGACCTGCACATACGTTTTTGGGAGGGCGGGCAGGTGCAGTCAAGATACCTGGGATCCCAGTTCATGGGGCATGCAACAGCTGTCTTCAGTACTATGTTCAGTTTGAATAAATTAATTTAGTTTGCAAGTAATTTTGAGACTGCGTTTCCTTTGTACGTTTTTTTTATGTCGTGATATAGGTCTTAAATTTCATTCATAATGGTCTTAAAAAGGTCTTAAAAAGTCTTAAATTTGACTTTGTGAAACCTGCAGAAACCCTGGAATATAAGAATTTGCATATCTGACTCTGAGTATTTCCATACATTTGTCAGTTGTGATGTTAAATGTTTTTATAATTTTCTGAATCAAGAAAAAAAATCTGATTTTGTGATGATATATTTCCTTCTTTCTTTACTGCAAGACGTTTTCTCGGTTTAGATGTGCTTAAATCTGCACTAACGATGCATTCCTGTTAAATATCACACATGCGCACTTCAATAAGCTAACAGAAAGTGGGTGCAAAATTGGAGTAAGAGGCAAAAAACTACCTGTTGCAACTGATTTATGCTTACGCCATTGTTACCACGTTTACATGACCACATGCGTTTTTAGCTTATTAAGCATAATCGGTTTAAGAACGTGCATGTAAATGCGCTCACTGTCTCTCTATGTGTGAAGAGTTGAGCATTACAATTAAAATCAATCTACACATGCATTTCAATTGAAAGGTAATGTTTTGAATGGCGAAAACTTGGACATGTCACTCTAGTGTGTTTTTGTTTTTGCAGTTATTCCTTGCATATTAGTGACAGCAAAGGTCATTATGTGTATTAAAAGTCATGCAGTCCCTTATACAGTTAACATTTATGGATGAATTACTCACCAAAAACCAATTTCTCTCACCTTTGACCCTTGATTGTGTCCCCTAGCAATAAGAATCTGTATTTTGCTTTGGGAATTTGGGAAACAGCACCTGCAGATATCCATTAATTTAGCAAAGGAAGAGACAAATGTGTAAGAACATAATCAAGCTTTTTTTTTGTGATTGTGTATTAATGCAGGAAAACTGCTTCAAGTCAACACCGGTGCCAAAGAGCAGCTATTTTTTGAAGCTCCACGTGGAAGACGACAAACTATCAGCAGTTCAGAGGTAGAGAGACGACACACACAGCCAGATATATCACTAACTCAGGTGTTTTCATCTCATAACTGTGTGTTTGTGTGTGTTCAGTTTGAGAAGATGGAATGGGCCACATGGACGTCAGTGCTGGGTCCCACCTGTGAAGGCATCTGGCCGGCGCTCAGTTTTGTCAACGCCTCTTCACTTACCAAAGACAGGAAGCTGCTGGCCACCGGAGACGACTTTGGCTTCGTCAAGCTCTTCAGCTTCCCCTGCAAGGTCTGAAAGATGTCTCTTCCACTGTATTTATTTGATCAAAAATACTGTAACAGAAGTGAAAAATTATTGCAATTTAAAAGTTTTTTAATGTGAATAAATGTTAAAATGCTGTGATCAGAGCTGAATTTTCTTCATCATTTCTCCAGCCTTCAGTGTCAGATGTTCCTTCAGAAATGATTTGATGCTCAAGAAACATTTCCGATTATTATCAATGTTGAAAATAATATATATAGTTTTTTAATTGGATTTATCATTATGTGGTTTTATTATTTATAATTTATTGTATGCATTTATTTCTATAACATTTTAAAAGTGACAAAACTTGTCACTTTTAATCAAATTAATGGATCTACGTTGAATAAAAATATTCATAATATTTTGAAAATATATAAATATATTAAGTATTAAAATATTAAATATAATAAAAATAATAATAATTTATATTAAATATTGTATATTTAAAAAATTTAAAATATAAATGTTTCTAAATATTCCAATTTATTTACATATAATGAAAATATTATTATTATTATTTACATTTTAATTTAGCAAAATAATAACTTATGAACAGTCTTGTATAAAACCTGCCTTAAACGAGTCAAACGTATTTTATTATTATTTTATACAGGGTCAGTTTGCCAAGTTTAAAAAGTATGTGGCTCACAGTGCCAATGTGACGAATGTTCGATGGTCCAATGACGACGCGATGCTGCTGTCGGTGGGCGGGGCTGACACGGCCCTCATGATCTGGGCGAGAGAGGGGATTGGTTCACACGAAAGCAAAGCCGTGGACAGCGAAGAATCAGACGATGATGCTGAGGAGGATGGAGGTAATGATTGTGTTTTTGTTTGAGATTACATGATGCAATTTCAAGTTTTCCTTTCTCTTTGGAGTCTCTTGGAGTTACAAGCTCTTTGTGAATAGATAACATCCCTGAAGTTGACTAAAATCTCAAATCCAAAGAGATATCCTTTATAAAAGTTCAACAAGAGTCAACCAACACTAGTTAAATACATTTTATTTAACTTACATTTGTTTGTTTAGGGTATGACAGTGACGTCGCTCGGGAAAAGAACATGGATTACACAACGAAGATCTACGCTGTCAGTATACGCCAAATGACTGGCGTGAAACCACACCAACAACAGAAGGAGATCCTAGTGGACGAGCGGTAATAAACAATAAACCGAAAAATGCACTACAAAAAATTACGTTTTTTTTTTTGTCTTATTTTCCATTACAGTTGTTGGTTTTTTAATCTAGATAAATTTACTTAAAATAAGTAAATATATAATAAGTAAAATAACCAGTATTATTTTTATTCTTGTTTTCTGAACTTTTCTGAAGTTTTTGCTTATATCTGAAAATATCTGCCAAAATATTGGGACAATTATCAGGTCAAAATATATATTAAAATGTATAAATAAATAAATAAATAGACTTTTTCCCTTTGAAGTAATTGATTTTGATTAATCAGAAAACAAGATACTCAAGTTTTGTTTCCTGTGTGATCACATCAAAAAGTTATTTAATTCTTAGTGTTTTTGTCTCATTTTCTAACACAAATATTGATATATTCTTAAATCAAGATAAATTTACTTAATATAATATAAAAATTGACTTGTATAATCTTGTTTCTCAAAGTAAAGCAAGTTTATGTTTAAAACAAGAAAAATATCTATCAGTGAGGTAAGAAAAATCTATTAGTTTGAATTGAATAGATTTTGATGATCGCACTGGCAGATATTTATTCACGTTTTAAATAAACTTGATACATTCGTCAGAAAGGCTTAACATCTCATTCTGCATCTCAAGTAAATATATCTTGATTTAAGGATGTTCATACATTTATAATGCAAAAGAAGACAAATGTACTGAGGGAGAAATTGTATGTATTCATATCAGAACATCATTTGTTTCCTACAGGCCTCCAGTGAGCCGTGCCGCACCGTTACCTGACAAACTGGTGAAGAACAACATCACAAAGAAGAAGAAAACAGTCGAGGTCAGTCGGGTTATGATCTCATGAGGAGTCAGGGCTGTCCACATTATAAGTGTGTGTGTGCGTGTTTGTAGGAACTCTCTCTGGATCACGTGTTTGGCTACAGGGGCTTCGATTGTCGAAACAACCTTCACTACCTCAATGATGGAGCTGACATCATCTTCCACACAGCCGCCGCTGCTGTTATTCACAACCTCTCTGCTGGTACAGTCCTGATTCAGCATCACTGTTGACCTCTGACCTCTGGCTTGGTGAAAACAAAGTACAGTTTGACTTTATGTTTTGGATGAGTTTGTAGGCGTGTCTTTGAGACTAATCTGATTCCAGATCAGGCATGATACACTTCTGACCTCTACAGGCTGCAGTGGGAACTGCACATCTGAATTTTTTTTAAATTTTATATATATATATATATATATATATATATATATACAGTGTTGGGTATAGTTACTTTGGAAAGTAGTTAGTTAGGTTACAACGTTACCATCAGTTAAAAGTAATCAGTTATGATACAGCGTTACCTATTCATAAAAGTAACGCGTTAGAGTACTCATGCGTTACCAAAAATTAAAATCCGTCTGCAGCGGCTCACACACGACAGACACAGCCCCCGGCCCCTTTAAATGCACCTAGAAGTCGTGACTCCCGACAATGAATAACGTCAGTCATCCGACTAAATTAACACTGCAGGATAACAATAACAGGAAAGACAGTCAGCAATCGGCTATTCCACATGGCGTTTTATTTATTTATTATCACAGAACATATTATTAATCAAAATTCGCACCTAACGTTACCCAGCCCGTAAATTTAGAAATGATGAACAACCAGCCAGCCAATGATCTAACAGAAATTAACAGCTGCCTGTCAAACAAAAATGATAACAAACCGAATTAAATTCTTCACTGCCACACAGGCAAATGACAAATCGCTTAATAGCCGAACTAATTATTATTAAAGTGTCACTCACAGTCACAAGCCTAAATTCGCTTTAACACAGTCCTCTTACATTTACTCTTCAATGTAGTGACTAAAACGTAGCGTTAAATTTGAGGTAACGTTAGAATTTTTGGCGGTCGACAGAAGCTTTTCACCAAAGCAGAGTGTGCATTTTACCGTTATGTTCTTTTCTTTTTCGTTGACAAATTGAAAATAATGTGCGTACTTCCATAAACCAAACGCTGTCCTCTCTGCTATCTTGCCGGGAGTTCGAAAAAAAAAACAACCCCACACACACACAGGGTCAGGCGCAGGGCACAGACACATCACAGCCATTGACTTTACGATCACAGAGCTTCGGCTCCGCTGATACTGTACATCCGCAGGTGGCACAGTAGACCTAGGACTACTGTCTGACAAAAAGTAGGCTGCAGTCGGGATTTTCCTTTCCTTAAAATAACGGATTACTTTTTTTAAAAAATAACGAAGTTACTGATTACTTACGCACGAAACTAACGCGTTAAGTTACACATTTCAGGAAAAAAGTAATTAGAGTACTCTAACGCGTTACTTTGTAACGCGTTACCCACAACACTGTATATATATATATATTTTTTTTTTACAAAAGTTCTTTCTGGTTCTTGAATCTGATTGGCTGAGAGGAGTGTGATATTCTAGTGATAACAGCACAGTCTTATTAGTCTATTATTTATTCCAGAGCAAATAGTTTTGTCGGAGAGCAGTCTCATCACATATTTTATATAAATGCGGGTTGCCTTTGTACTTTTGTCTAAATTGCTAGCAACTTTTATAATGGCTGTTGTTGTTTATTAAAAATATTAAATATTTATAATAGTAGTATTGAATAATAGTATTTAGTATTGGGAAACGGTGTGTGTGTTCGTGATGTGATTAGTTACATTGTTCTGCCATTAGATGGCGACAAGAGACTTTTATATTGAAAGAGACTGAACCGCTGTGGTAAACAAAGGAGTTGTTTTTACTTTCAGTAACAGCTTGTAAGATGCAGTTAACAGATACTAAGCAGTGCTGTGATCAGAAATCACTCTTTATAGATGAAAGAGTACAACTAAGATATGGCTTTCTTCATCAGACATTCAAATAAAGTATTTTCTTAGGTTGAAGTTTACATAAAATGTATAATTAGAATATACAGTTTAAAAAGTTTGAAATGCATCCTTACTTTTTTTCAACTGTTTTTTTTTTTATATAATAATAATAATAATCAGAATTGTCTTTAGCAGCAAATATTCATATTATAATAATTTAATGTGACATTTTAAATGTGAATGTGACAACTGGAGAAATGATGCCGAAAATTCAGCTTTGAGCACAGGAATAAATTATGTTTTAAATTATAATCACATTTAAAACATTTATTTTAAAGTGTAATAATATTTCACAATATAACTGAATTACCAGTTTTTTTTACTGAAATAAATGCAGCCTTGGTGAACAGAAGAGACTTTTTTTTAAAAAAACATTTTTAAAATCTTACTCTTACTGATCCAAACTTTGGAATAAGTGTATGAGAGAAATATATTTTTGCTGTTTATTAAAGGGGGGGGTGAAATGCTATTTCATGCATACTGAGTTTTTTACACTGTTAAAGAGTTGGATTCCCATGCTAAACATGGACAAAGTTTCAAAAATTAAGTTGTACGTTTGAAGGAGTATTTCTGTTCCAAAAATACTCCTTTCGGTTTGTCACAAGTTTCAGAAAGTTTTTTTCGAGTATGGCTCTGTGTGACGTTAGATGGAGCGGAATTTCCTTATATGGGTCCTGAGGCACTTCTGCCGGAAGAGTGCGCGATAGCAGAGCAATTCACTGATCAGAGCGAGAGCAAAATGTCACAAAAGGAGTGTGTTTTTGGTTGCCAGGGCAAGACAACCCTGCACAGATTACCAAAAGAGAAACAGCATTAAGGGACCAGTGGATGGAGTTTATTTTTACAGAGCATCAACGGAGTTGTGCAAGTGTTTGTGTTTGTTCCCTGCATTTCGAAGATGCTTTGACGCCGTTTGACGCCGGGTTTGCACATCGTTTATTTCTTAAGGATAATGCAATCCCAACGAAAAAGGGTCACGATCGTGTGTTGGAACCGCAGGCGGTGAGTAAAACTGCTTCAAATATCTCTGTGTTATTAACTTAGCTATCGGCGCGTAAGCACATCAAGTAAACAACATGCGATGTTGTTATCAAACTGCACATGTAACGTTACAGCTTAAAAAATAAAAAGAAAAAAAAGACGACAAAGTGGAACTTAGTCATTTTCCAAAACCGCTAAGCAAATATATAGAGTTTCAGTACATACCACATAGAGACGTTGCTGATGCTGCTCTTGTTAAATTTCAGCCTCTGGATCTGATTCTGGATCATAAATATACGCTGAATCTGACTGTTAGCCATGGTTTGTTTTGGTTGGTTTTGTCCTCACAATGTCACAGCTTCCAGATGCGCTGAACTGCAAAAGCCTACTGGCGCTCGTGATTCTTTAGCTCCGCCCACACGTCACGCCTCCAGCCGGTCGTGTTTTTCCGGGAAAAATCGGTACAGACTATCTTTCTCTTATGAATATAATAAAACTAAAGACTTTTTGGAGTTATGAAGGATGCAGTACTACTCTATAGGTACTCAAGATTAACAGGATATTGAGTGAAAACGAGCATCTCACCCCCCCTTTAAAATAATATTGCAGTGTGGCAGTTTTTTAAAAGTACATGTAGTCTTTCTGTTAATATGAGCTCATTAAATCTGCATACATGCTGTTTAACATGGATTGGAGAATTAAAGTAGTAGTTGTGATTTGCAGGTACTCAAAGCTTTTATATGGAGCACACGGATGACATCCTCTGTCTGACTGTCAATCAACATCCCAAATATCTCAACATCATCGCCACTGGTCAGATCGGTAAGTGTGCTAATGAATAAACTGATCTCTACACACATTTCTTTATGCAAATCTCTAATATTTTCACCATCTAAATCATTTTCATTGGCTTATGTTGACTTTTGCGTTGCTGCTTTCAGCGTGCACTGTTTGGTTCTGTGTTGGTAACTAGGCTGCTTGTGATTTTTGCTAATAATTTGAATCTCTCATGTAATTCTGCTTTGGCTTCTTTCATTTTTGTTCATCGCTGTCTCATTCTCTCATCCAACACACCAAAACACAGGCGACTTCGCTGATCTGCCAGGTAGGACAGCAAAACCTCATGCCATCTGACTTCATTTTGTCTCACTGACATTTTGTGTTTGACTCCCGAAATCCAGGACAGATTTTTTTTTGGGCTCCAACCTAGAACTAAAACATTTTTGCATTTTTAATTTAAAGCAATGATCGGTGTTCAATGCAAGTTAAACCCTTGAGATCCATAGACATGAATTTACATTCACTGTTAAGTTTGTGATGTGATTTTATGTTATTCTGTAACACTTTAATAGTTAAATGCATGTTAAACAAGGTAATGTACACAGATTTATCCGTTTAGAAGAATAAACCTAAATAATATTAAATTGCATAATAATGTGTTTTAATATAATGTATAAAATAAATATTTATAATAATAAGCTAAAATAATGCAGTTATTGCAATATAATAATACGATTTTAATATAACAAAATAATGTTAAATAAATTAATGAATTAAGATAATCAAATTTAAGTAACCATTAAAGAATCTGATTGAAATCTGATTTCTGAAGGATCATTTGACACTGACACTGGAGTAATGGTGCTTAAAAATTGAGCTTTGCATCACAGCAATAAATTACATTTTACAATATATCCACATAAAAACTGTTATTTTAAATTGTAAAAATATTTCTAAATATTAGTGTTTTGCCTTTGAGTTTTAATTAAATAAATGCAGCTTTAGTAAGCAGAAGCAGAGACTTCTTTCAAAAAGATACAAAAAATAACTTAAAGAATAATAATAAATGATTACAGCTTAAATAACATTCTTGAACAGAATAATTCATACAAATACTTAAATAAATATTCAAACTTCACATCTATGCTTTAAAACCCTGTATAGACTTCTTTCTTTTTCAAATTAAAGTTTAAATTATTTAATTTGGTTGATTTATTTATAAATGTATGAATTAAATCATGCATTTATCTTTGCATTTTCTGCATTTATTTTTGCAGTTATTGATATGCATTTATTCATGTGTTTATGCATTTATGGTTGCATTTGTCTGCTAAAAAATTCATAAAAAATCCTCGTTTTTTTTTGCCAGTAAAATACAGCTCTGCTTAAAAAACTTTTCCCAAGTCAAGTTCAAATAAATTTACTTAATATGTATTAGGGATGCACGATAATATCGGCACAACATCGGTATCGGCCGATAAAAGCTTAAAATGACAATTATCGGTATCGGCCGATATGAATATTTCTGCCGAGCCAAACCGATATTCTCCAAGTGAAATAATTGACCTGTTTTTCAGATGTGAATGTCTGTCTACATTTGTAAAATAATAAATTGATGGTAGAATCAGTACAGAAGAGATACATGGATTTCTCTTCAGTAAAAGTAAAGTTTAAATATATCAGTATATATTTGTATATATATATCGATATCGGTATCGGCATCGGCCAAAATTATTTAGAAAATATCGGCATATTGAATATCGGCCAAAATCCAATATCGTGCATCCCTAATATGTATTGAATCTAGTGCCCGACCGATATATGGTTTTGCAGATATTATCAGCCAATACGTGCCTGTCGCCGATATATCTGTATTCAGTCTCGAGATAATTATCGGCCAATATGAGCCTGTTGCCAATGTATCGGTATTCAGTCTCGAGATAATTATCGGCCAATATGAGCCTGTCGCTGATATATCGGTATTCATTCGATATATCGGTATTCACTTTCACTTTAGTAAGGAGGTCTCTTGTTCAGGCAGCATTCAAGCATTGTCTAAAGTGCCCTGCGAAGTAGACTTCACATGAAATTCTGCCATGATCCGAGTTCCATGGGAACGTACACGTTACATTCAAAGGGAATTAAAGTGTGCAAGATTTTTATTGTATTTATTTAAAGAGATATATTGTCATACTTCACACTTCTCTAGTAAGTTCCTTCAGTGTGTGAAGACGAACAAGCGCAAATCTGTGAATGAATGTTCTGAAGTGAAATAAAGTTTAAAAGGAATTTAATTGAATTAAAGATGAATAAACTTCAACTTTACTGTTCAGTGCACGGATGTTAGACTAATTTTGGATAATAAAGTTTATTGTCAAATGCCCTGCCTCCATCACATATCTCTGTAACGTCATTATAAGTGTTTGATCACCACATATGAGTGATCATTGAAAAATGTGTTTATTCTGTTTATGTATATACTGTATTCTATATTAAGTACCAGTCAAATGTTTGGACACACAAATTGGTGTCCAAGTGTCCAAACTTTTGACTGGTACTGTACTGTAATATACTAGTAGTTTAACAGATCGTAGTTAATCCATGATCTGTACAAATCAAGCCCCAGAGTTTGGCATCCGTGTGATCCCCAGATTACTTGCAAAATGCAACCATAATAGAGTATAATTGTATCATTTGTTCATATTTACACATGCCAGCGAATTTTAAACAATTCCAGAGAGAAAAGTAGAAAATGATAGTAAAAGAAAATGCATCCTAACTGCTTTAACCCTGATTCATAGTAGCTTCCCAACACTGTTTATTAATATAAACAACCCACAGCATTTGCATAATCAGTGTCTTCTAATACACCTAATGGATTTTATTTGTCTTGGGCTGAAAGGAGCAGTTTGGGCAGAGAATACAGTTTTTGTCAGAGCATTTGTTATTCTTAATTTTGTCATTCATTTTCATTATACACATATATCGGTTGAAAATATCGGTTATCGGTCTACTTGATCTGTAATAATCGGTATAAGCATTGGCCTTGTAAAACACATATCGGTCGACCCCTATTTGGGAGGCAATGTTTTTCCTTAAGCTGTGAGTATTGACAGACATAATGTGATGGCGGTCTGTGTGTGTGTGTGTCTGTAGGCCTGGCGCCGTCCATTCACGTGTGGGACGCCATGAGCAAACAGACGCTGTCGGTGCTGCGCAGCTCTCACGCTAAAGGAATTGGATACATCAACTTCAGCGCCACGGGAAAACTGCTGCTGTCTGTGGGAGTGGATCTGGAGCACACCATCACTGTGTGGAGATGGCAGGAAGGTGCATGTACTTACCATAGTTCAAAAATATCAGTCAAACTTTCCATCGCGTGCTGTTTCTTCTCAAGATGTGAATTATTTTCCAAATTCTATGTTTATCAGCTTATCAAAATAACAAGCAGAATGCTTTCATCGTGTGATCTCAGGCTCAAGGGTTTGCAGTAAGGGCGGTCACAGCGACCGGATCTTCGTGGTGGAGTTCAGGCCGGACTCGGACACTCAGTTTGTGTCGGTGGGGATCAAACACATCAAGTTCTGGACGCTGGTGGGAGGCTCTCTGCTCTATAAGAAGGGAGTGATCGGAGCGGTGGAGGACGGACGCATGCAGACCATGCTCTCTGTAGCCTTTGGAGCCGTGAGTCATTCATTCATGCTTATTAAGCTGATATTGCAGTCCACGGATTACTGAAACAATTCCCATGGTCCAATTTGGGGTTAATTGTGTTGCTCACAAGCACAGTAGTGACAATATAGATGGACATAAATCATTTATTTTAATAATTGTAGTCACAAGGGTTTTTTTGTAGTCACGATTAAAGTTTTTATTAATTAATTTTTTTAATTTTAATTTTTATAATTCCTGTTACATGTTTAGTAATTTTGTTGTGTTGTCATTTTTATTTTATTATTATTTTTTAATGTCTAAATTCTAATTAGAATAACTTTTCCAGGAACAAGCTATTTTTTTTTCAAGCCATACAGGTGTTGTATAATGAATATTTGTTGCTTTTCATCACAGTGTTATCTATTTATTTATACATTTTTGAAATAAATGTAGTGCATCTATGAATTTATGCAATTAGTGTGATTATTTTTGGTTTTATTTATAAAGTTTTTCATATGCAGTTATCTAGCATGCATTTATTTATGTGTTTATGTTTTCATTCATCCATTCATTCATTTATGCTTGTATGCATTTATTCATCTATTTATCTTTTTGAATTTATTTATTTGGTTATTTATATGCATTTATTTATAAATGTATGCACTTATCTCTGCATTTAGTGCTAGTTTTTTGCATTTATCTGTAGTTATATTTTTGTATTTATTCAGATGTTGATGCTTTTATGCATAACAAAGATGGGGTTTTGTGGTTGTAATTTTAATTTACTATAATACATTTATAGAATAATATGTGAAATAATAATAATTAAAATAATAATAATATAAAAAATATTTTTAATTAATTAATTAATTATTTTATTTAATTAATTAATATAATAATAATAAAAAATATAATTTATAATATATATATATATATAATTTTTTATTTTATTTTTTCTCGTGTTTGGTCTGGCAGAATAACCTGACGTTCACGGGGGCCATAAACGGTGATGTGTACGTGTGGCGAGAGCATTTCCTGGTGCGTGTGGTGGCTAAAGCTCATACAGGACCAGTGTTCACCATGTACACCACGCTCAGAGACGGACTCATCGTGACCGGAGGCAAAGAGAGACCGTGAGTCCAGCTCCACAACACACACACACACACACACACACACACACACAAGTTCACATACTGGGTTCATATGGTTTTTAATATCAGTTTCAGCTTGATTAAATATACAGTACCTTGAATGAAAAGTACAAAAGATTTTTTCGATGTTTTAGAAAAACGTCTCTTCTGCTTACCAAGGCTGCATTTATTTGATAATAAATACAGTAAAAAAAAATGAAATATTATTGCTATTTATAATAGATGTTTTCTATGTGAATATACTTTAAACTCTAATTTATTTCTCTGATCAAAGCTGTATTTTAAGCATCAGTCTCTATTGTCACATGATCCTCAGAAATCATTCTAATATGATGATTTGAAACATGAAGAAACATGTATTTTAATCATCAATGTTTCATTTTTGTGGAAACCTTCATGTATTTATTTATAAGTCTTTCGTTAATAGAAAGTTCACAAGAACAGGATTTATTTGAAATAGAAATAAAGTGAAATTAGAAATGGAAGTGTACAGATTAAAGTACATTTTTGCAAGCACAAAAAGAGCATCATGTCATCGCCTCACTGATGTGTATGATATTATGCACGTGCAGGACTAAAGAGGGTGGTGCTGTGAAACTGTGGGATCAGGAAATGAAGAGATGCAGAGCGTTTCAGCTGGAGACAGGACTTCCTGTTGAGACGGTCAGATCTGTGTGCAGAGGAAAGGTCAGTCATGCTTTCGGTTTCTGCAGGCTTCACACAGACACAAGCACTGAGTTAAAGTGTAAGTCTAGACAGTGGGAAGATGCTTCTTTATTGGACGGCAGGGAAAGATCCTGGTGGGAACGAAGGATGGCGAGATCATCGAGGTGGGAGAGAAGAACGCCGCCTCCAACACAATGATAAACGGACACACACAGGGGCGCATCTGGGGTCTGGCCACACACCCCTCCAAAGACGTCTTCATTTCGGCCAGTGATGATGGAACCATCCGCCTCTGGGACCTGGCCGATAAGGTGAGGGATCGTGGTTGGTGTTTTTGATCATCAGGGAGGCATTCAATTGAACAGGAGTGACGGTAAATACATTTATAATGTTACAGAAGATTTCTATTTCAAATGCTGTTCTATAGAACTTCAGAAAAGAATCCTGAAAAACAAAAAGTATCGTTTCTTGGGCAGTGTATTTATTCTGATTTCTGAAGATCATGTGACACTGAAAATAGAAGATCATGCTGAAAATACAGCGGAGCATCACAGAAATAAATTACATTTTAACAGATATTCACATAGAAAATAGCTTTTTTACAGTGCAATAATATTTCATAATATTACTGTTTTTACTGTATTTTTTCAATCACATAAATATCATCTTTGTGAGCAGAAGAGACTTCTCATAAACATTAAAGAAAAATCTTTCCAAACTTTTAAAACAGTTATGTGTGTCTATTAACCCTTAGGTGCTGATCGTGTTGTGGTGAAAAATAATATATATATACATATATATATATATACACACACCAATTAAATGAATGCACAATATTTTAGTTTGATAATGATTTTGTTTAATATTTTTGTATTTTATAAAGGGACTTGTATGCTATTTATTTTTACCTGTTAATCACTTTTTGAGCATAGAGCTAACTTAAACTATTATAAATCTTGAATGCTTTGGAGCACACAGGTTTGGTGTTTTAAAAAAGTGAATAAAATGCAAAAAAATATTATTTTCAAATATTTATGAAATATTTATTTTTCTATACATTTTACTGCAAATCTGTGTGAAAATCAAAGCCATAAATCTAAAGTCGTGTTCCAAGTTTGAAGTTGATAAAAAAAAAAAAAAAAAAAAAATTAGCTTTAAACAAGATTTTGTTTGGGCACAAAACCAAACGTAGGAATGAAAATGAAATTAGTTTGCAATGCAGTCAGTTTTGACTGCAAGGAGTAAAAGTGTGAATTTAAAATTGTTTTTGAGGACCATTTAACATTTTCCAATCATGGTGTTTTATTATGTGTTCATATAACAAGTGCCAAAACCTTTACCAGGTTTCAGAACATTCTGAAGTAAAGCATGCTACAAAAACAGCTCCAGAAGCTTAATCACGGTTTGTCTTCCAGAAACTCCTGAATAAAGTGAGTCTGGGTCATCCGGCGAAGTGTGCAGGGTACAGTCCAAACGGTGAGATGGTGTCCATCGGGCTGGAGAACGGAGAGTTCATCGTGCTGCTGGTGAATTCACTGAGCGTATGGGGCAAGAAGAGAGACCGCAGCGTGGCCATCCAGGACATACGGTCAGAAGAGACACAACAGAACACGTGATCATGAACGCACAGGTGCTCAAGCCGTGTCTCTCCCGCAGGTTCAGCTCTGATAGCCGGCTGCTGGCCGTCGGCTCGGTGGAGTGTGCGGTCGATTTCTACGATCTGACTCTGGGTCCATCTCTCAACCGGATCGGCTACTGCAAAGATATTCCTGGATTTGTGATCCAGCTGGACTTCTCTGCTGACAGCAAATACATTGAGGTACAAAAACATGATGAGCAAGCGACCAAATCACAAATAGATCATTTTGATAACATACTGACCTTTTATTTATTCATAACTGAGATGTACTGCGACAAATATTTATTCATGCACACAAATTCTATTTTTGTGCATGCACATTTTTGGCATAGACATTAGTAGCTAAAATGGGAGACCCTCACTGTTTTTGTGCCAAATTTCTATTTCCTTCACATTTCTATATATCAATAATAATGAACAGAAACACATTGATTTGATGCCTGAAAACATATCAATTCAGCTTTTTTGTATGGTGCTTTATTCAATCCAATTTTTATTTTTTTTTCAGAGCATATTCACCTTTGTAAAATAGGGAAATAATAGTTTTAATGTTGTAACCCATGCTGCAAAAAAAAAAAATCTAATATATTTACTACTATTATGTTTGACCACTTTTTCCGAAAAAAATAAAATAAATTATTTAAATTATTTAAATTATATATATATATATATATATATATATTGCCCTCCATATATTTAAACATTTTATTAAAATTATACATTCATATGTCACATTAGAAGAAAAACTTTATAAAACAATTTTCTTGCCCCAAAAACACATTAAATATATTTTGGTATATGAAGGTTGAAACTAATATATTTTTAATTAAAAAATGTGCTTCACTGTGTAGATAAGACAAGATGTGTAGACTAGATAGATAGATAGATAGATAGATAGATAGATAGATAGATAGATAGATAAAATAAATTTTTGCCATATTTATTATTATTCTTTAGTACATTGAAACTAAATTAAATTATAAATGTATATATATATATATATATATATATATATATATATATATATATATAGTATTATCTTAATATATAATATGAAATATAATTTTGGCTATAATTTGATTTAATTGTTTTTTTGGATATGAAGGTCAAAACTACAAATATTATTCAAATATATATACAATTCAAAAATATACTTAACCTTCACTGTTTACAACAACAACAACAAAATATAAAAAATATTATCTATAATATTACATTTATTTATAAAAAATTTTATAAACATTTTTCACTGTATGGTTAAGGTGTGCAACAAATTTAATTTCAGCTGTAAAGAAGACAATAGGCAACTCAGTTCAGTTCAATCAATGTTATAAAGTTAAATTACAAAACGAGTTCAATCCATCTATAAACAGCATTACATAAGACAAAAGTATCATTATACAGTTCAGTTTAGTTCAGTGTTCGATTTAGTGTGAATGTAGTGTGTGTAAATAACACTGATGTGACAGGTGTGGTTTATATTTCGTGTGCAGGTCTCTACCGGTTCATACAAGCGTCAGGTTCATGATGTTCCCAGCGGGAAGATCGTCACAGAACAAGCCCTGATAGACCGGATCACCTGGGCGACCTGGACCAGGTGAGTCCACATATCTGTGCATACGCTCCTCAGAAATGACCCGAGCGTCCAGTAGTGCAGCTCTTCCTCCTGTGCAGTGTTTTGGGTGACGAGGTGTTGGGCATCTGGCCACGTAATGCAGAGAAGGCAGACGTGAACTGCGCCTGTGTTTCTCACGCCGGGCTCAACGTGGTCACCGGAGACGACTTCGGACTCGTGAAGCTCTTCGACTTCCCCTGCTCCGAGAAATTTGTAAGTCAGCCGTAACTCAAGTCAAATTTATTTTCTATAGCATTTTTCATATAATAACTTAATATCTTCATTCCTCGTAGTCATATTTAATCTTAATCTGCGAGTAGCGATTTACTATATAATATAAATCACATGAGTAAAGAGTATGTTTCTGTATAAAGCTGGATACAATATTTATCTCATGTGAACACTTGAAAAATTTAGTTTCTGTAACACTTTACAATAAGATTTCATTAGTTATCTTTAGTTCATGTTTTAACTAACGATAAGCAATACAGCATTTATTAATTTTTTATGTTAGTTAATAAAAAATACAGCTGTACACTGTTAGATAATTCCAGCTCAGGTTCATTAAATAATATTAAAAGATACGACTTAGGATTTCAGTAATGTATTAGTAAATGTTGGAAGTGACATTAATTGTGATTAAGAAATGTTTAAGCATTATTTTTCATTGTTAGATCATGTTAACTAACATGGTTTACATTATGGTAATAAATTACACATTACTATAAAGTGTTCCCAAAGTTACTTTACAAAATAGATTTAATAAAACATAGATATTGATCTAAAATCTTATTGGATGAACCATTTCATATATACAATAATATTATTATTAATATATATATTATTATAATTATTAACCATATGAACCCTTTTTTGTAATATCTGTTATTTACCTTTATTATAATTAATTAAACACTTTTTTAAAACGCGTATTATCCATATTAAATCTTTACCCTTTTTATTAAAATATTAACACTTCATTACTAACATTTATGATTAGCCATATTAACCCTTTATTATTGAACCTTAGTACTATTAACCATATTAACCCTATACTTTAAACGATTTAATATTTTTACTGACTGTTTTGCTTTTCTTCACAGGCCAAACACAAGTGATACTTTGGTCACTCATTATATTTAACTAATTATAAACCTTATAATTATCCATATTAACCCTTCATTATTAACTCTTATGAGTAACCATATTAACCCCTCATTGTTAACTCTTATAATTAGCCATATTAACCCTTTATTATCAAACCTTATAATTAGTCATATTAACCCTTATGTATCAAACCTTAATACTATTAACCATATTAACCCCTTATAATTAACCATATTAATCATCCAGTATTAACCCTAATAAATAAACATATTAACCCCTCATTATTAATCCTTATAATTAAAAATATTGCCCCCTTATTATTGAACCTTAGTATTAATAACTATTATAACCCCTTCATTATTAATCCTTATAATTAACCATATTAACCCTTAATTATTGAACCTTAGTATTAATAACTATTATAACCCTTCATTATTAACCCTTATAATTAACCATATTAACCCTTAATTATTGAACCTTAGTATTAATAACTATTATAACCCTTCATTATTAACCCTTATAATTAACCATATTAACCCTTAATTATTGAACCTTAGTATTAATAACTGTTATAACCCTTCATTATTAACCCTTATAATTAACCATATTAATCCTCATTATTAACACTTATAATTAACCATATTAACCCCTCAATATAAACACTTTTAATTAATCATATTAACCCTTTATTATTGAACCCTTAAAAGTAACCATAATAACCTTCATTGTTAACTCTTCTAAATAAACATATTAACCCCTCATTATTATTCCTTATAATTAACCATATTAACCCTTAATTATTTAAACTTATTAAGAAATATATAATAACCCTTCATTATTAACCTTTATTAATAAACATATTACCCCTTCGTTGTTAACCCTTATAATTAAACATAGTAACCTTTTATTTTTGAACGTTACAATTAACCATATTAATACTTAAATATTGAACCTTAGTACCATTAACCATATTAACCCTTAGTTATTGAAACTTAAGAAATATAATAACCCTTCATTATTAACCTTTATTAATAGCCATATTACCCCTTCTTTATTAACGCTTATAATTAACCATATTAACCCTTAAATATCAAAACTTAGTACTATCCCTGATATTAACCCTTATAATTAATCATAGTAACCCTTTATTGTTGAACCTTATAATTAATCATATTAACCCTTAAATATCAAACCTTAGTACTATCCCCGATATTAACCCTTATGTTAACCATATTAACCATTTAATCAACCTTAGTAGTATTAACATATTAACCCTTCATTATTAACCCTTATAAGTAAACATATTAGGCCTTTTATTTAACCTTTAAGCCTTGGATGATTTATTTTAGAGTATTAAATATTTTTACTGACTTTTTTTTATTTATTCACAGGCCAAACACAAGCGATACTTCGGCCACTCTGCCCATGTGACCAACATCCGTTTCTCTTACGACGATAAATATGTGATAAGTGTAGGAGGCAACGACTGTAGGTGAGCTGACATCCGTCCATTTGTCTATCAGTCTGTGTGAACTGTTATTAATACGTCTCCTCTGTCTTTCAGTGTGTTCGTTTGGAGATGCATCTGATGGACCTCCACACAGCTCAGACAAAAAAACATACACTCATAAGTCATGCCAATATTTCAGAAATAATTGTATTTTATGTTCGGATTCTGAAGTGCCTTGGAGACACAGTTTGCAGATCTTTCCCCCCGAAATGTTCATATGCATATATGGTGCTAAATGTCCACGTAAAGCTTTATGCAATTTCCTTTCTTCTTTATCTATCTATCTTTTTACATTTTGTACATAAGTGTCAAATATATCCACTCTCTAAATGCTCTTCCTGTTAAAAATATCGAACTATCCAAATACATTGGACTCAGGAGAAACAAGTACTGTAATGTGTAGATGTTATATTTGACCTGTGCTATTTTTGTTAAAATATGCATTTTTTATGTACGTATTTACGTATGACGTATGCAAATTAGTCGGTCGTTCTATGGACATATATGAAAATAGACAATGCAAAAAACTGCCTGTCCAAATATTAAAGTTATATGAAATGTCCGTAGTAGCATTGTCTGTTGCGACGTGTGTAGATTGTGACAGCAGCTGTGTATTGTGTGCAGATATCACGTTATATCTGTCATTTGTATGTTCATGTTTTTGTAATTTGTCTGATCAGAGCTCAGTCTAATTGAAAGCTATATAATAACGCATGAAACAAAGTCTATGTGATTGTTGATCATGAATGGATTCTGTTGTTTTATAAAGAGAACTGTGCTCTCACATGTGAACCTGGGTGTTTTTCCTTCTTTCACCTGTTGATGGCAGCATACATGAACAGTTTCTATGACCAACTCTGAGATACAACATGGTTTCTCTTTTTCCATAAAGCAAAGTATTGGCAGCACTAGCCAATCCCAAATACCATTAGGTGAGTTAGTTTCACTAATGGATATCACCATATTTATCCAGCTGATTAATCACAGTAATATATTTTTGTATTACAAGTTTGCATTGTGTGGTAAATTCTATTTCAAAATTCTATTTTTATTTTTAATCCTTTTTATCAACACTATTAAGCCGCAGTTATTTTTTTTTTTTTTTTACAAGGAATTCATCTAAAATACATTTACTACAGAAATAAATAATGTACTAAATAAAATTCATTAAAACAAGTTAACTAAAGAAACAATTCTTTAGATTCTTCAGTGTTCCTGTAGCTCAACTGGTAGAGCACAGCACTAGCAAGTAAGCAAGCGCAAGGTTGGGGGTTCGATTCACCGGGAACAAATGATATGTAAAAATAGATAGCCAGAATGCAATGTAAGTCGCGTCTGCTAAATGCATAAATGTAATTCAATTTTTAATTGGCAAAAATCAGCATAATATGACGATTTAATATCAATACTGGAAACAGTGTTGCTGATTAATAGCAAAAACAATTAAAAGGGGGGAGGGGGGGATGATGGCGCAGTGGATAAGATGCATGCCATTGGTCGGAGAGACCTGGGTTCGAACCCACTGTGAGACACTAATGTGTCCCTGTGCAAGACACTTAACCTCTAGTTGCTCCAGAGGCGTGCGACCTCTGACATATATAGCAATTGTAAGTCGCTTTGGATAAAAGCGACAGCTAAATGTAAAAAGTACCATTTATACCATTTCAGAAATATTTTGTAACAATATACAACAACTGTTGTATTGGGGGTGGGAGGTGGGGGTTGATGGCGCAGTGGATAAGACGCATGCCATTGGTCGGAGAGACCTGGGTTCGAACCATAGACAGTAAAAGAAATGGACACATCGACCCCATTGGAACTCAATTGAGACAAGTGAAGCCCAGTTTTAGCGTTTTTTAGCACTTCCGTTTCTGACGCGCAGACTCAAACGAAGCTTGACGATGTCAGCAACCTGTCTGACAGATGTAAATCTTCTAGTGGCTGTGCGTGCAAACTGCCATCGTTAATCTTGCAGAGACGGCGAGCTTGAGCGGGAAGTTCTTTGTCGTGAGTGAGCAGGAGTAAGTATTCTGATTAATTATTTTGTATAGTATTTTAAAATGTAACGCCAGTACTCAATATTAAGGTAATTGCCTGCGAGCTTCTCCACCTGTCTGTACGGTAATGCGACAGAGAGCCGAGTGGTTATGACGCAATCGTTAGCCTATTTTTTACAAAAACTGTTTATATGGGGCCATAATGTAACATAGAAGGTAATGGAGCCCTTTATACATTTTCGTGTATCTTTAGAAATAAATAATGGACAAACAGAGTCTTTAAACGCCTCAGATGTAAAGTTATTCGCTGTCAAAGTGACGCCAAAATGAATGGGAGTCAATGGGAATGCTAACGCAAGTGAAGTTCTGCTAAAAGATGGCAGCCCCCACCCGACTTCAACTTCCGGTCGAGTTCCTTGCCCCTTGGTTCGAACCCACTGTGAGACACTAATGTGTCCCTGTGCAAGACACTTAACCTCTAGTTGCTCCAGAGGCGTGCGACCTCTGACATATATAGCAATTGTAAGTCGCTTTGGATAAAAGCGACAGCTAAATGTAAATGTAAAAAGTACCATTTATACCATTTCAGAAATATTTTGTAACAATATACAACAATACCATTTAAAAGTAATTCTTGTCTATTCTATCATTATTATTTAGAAATTAGTGCTTTTATTCAGCAAGGATGTGTGAAACTGATAAAAATGCTAATAAAGACATTGTTAGAAAATTAAAAAAAAAAAAAAAAAATCTGAAATGTTATATAAATATAATCTATTTAATTATGCAATTATTTACATACAGTTCCAGAACTGAAATATAAACACTGGATAAATCCAGATTCAGAGAATTCTTGTTTCGTGCCAGCTGTAAAAGATTTTAGGACCACTCCATGAATCAGAAGAGCACCAACAGGCACAAAAATAATAGCAATAATAATTATACCTATATAAATGAGGCGAATGAAAGTTTTTGCATGTACTGCTTTGCCTCAAAAAATAAAAATAAGCTAAATAAAAATAAAACACGCTCTGCTGTGCTTAAAGCTGATTGGCTGGAGAACTTCCGTGATGACGCGCAGCTTCAGGGGCGTTCCGTACTCATGGTGTTCAATACTAATCAGTCACTAATCAGTCAGCAAATAAAAGAAAACAATAAAACAGAGCTGCATTCCAGATCCACCCACCGCGCTGCAGATCCGTGAGTCATCCGTCTCAACAAAACAGTTCAACATGTCACTGTTTCACGACATGCTTTTACTTGCATAACCGTGGTGAAATATCCCGGATACTATAGTAAAATCACTACTGCAGGACACCCATGGTAATAAATGCCAGGGTAGCAGTATGTGGTGTGTACAGTAGGTTAGAAAGTATATAAACCAGGTACAAATAAAATAAAGTTTTGTAATGGTGCCAAAACATTCAACTTGTGTTTTTGTGCCACGCACGAAGTTTCACAATCGTGATCCTTCAGACGTTTATTTATTTAGATGGAACTTGATTGTGTTCCTTTGTTTTCATTTTTTGAGAGTAGATCATGAATGTTTACAGAAATATACAATCAAGAATAGTTGTTCTAGAAATGTATCTGGATACAGATTCAAATGTAAAAAATGAAAAAAATAATAATAAAAAAAAAAAAAAAATTAAAGAATAAATAAAGAAATTAATTAATAAATATCCATGCTCCAAAAAATTGTAATCCCTTTAAAAGTAATGCAGTAAATAAATAAATCACCCAGCAAAATATATATTTGAAATAAATACATAAATCCTTCCAATAAAATAATAAACCAAAAATAATAATAATAATAAATCCTCCAATAAAATTATCTAAATAAATAAATACCCCAATCCCATAAAATAAATATTGTAAACAAATAAATGAAATAAATACCCCAATAAATAAATGCACTAATTAAATCCCCTTCCCAAATGAAATGTAGTAAATAAATAAACAAATACTCAATAAATCCCCCTAAATAAGCACAAAAATAAATCTTCTAAATTTAAGAAATTTGCCAAATAAAAGCACTATATGCTGCAGAATCTGAAGCTAGATATAGACGTCTGTCTGAAGAATCAGTGTAAGTGTGACGATGTACAAACACTCTCAGCTCACATCAACTGATCTATCTATATCTATATATTATAGATCAGTGGTCACATGTCACGCTGCTGAACCATGCCATGCTTCACAGACTTAAATAACACAAATCCAGTCTTGAGTTTATGCATCTCATGCTGAATCCAAAATCCAAACTCTCTCCGAGCGTATAACCCCACTGTCAGACCACAGTAAAATCACCCTCCATCTAAACTGATTAAAACCTAACTCAGATGCATCAAAACAACCCCCCTCCACATCCTCAAACACACATACAGATGGAAACTAAATCGTGAAGATGCACATCAAACCATCATTTGTGAACCAAAAATACAAAACCTATCTACGCCATTCATACACAACACTGAAGGGCTCCATTCAGCAGTAGACAGGATGAACCAAATATCTGCAATGACTGCAACACTATCTAACTTAAAAACCACAAATAAAAAAATAAACCGGGAGCGTGTGCAATGGGTAAGAACTTTATCAAATCAGAAACACAGAGATGCTGACAATGTAGACACACGCCAACTCTACCACAAGAAACATAAGAGCATCCGAAGAATGAAAAAGAAACAAAATATACAGTATATATATACTCTACATTCCCTAATTGACAAAGAAGCCAAACCACATAAAAGACCAATCTTTTCATGCTTCGTTGACTTAAAAAAAGCATTTGACTCCATCTGAGGAGCTTTTACTTCAATTAATCCAACATCGGAGGAAAAACATGCATGTCATTAAATCCATGCACACTAATAACAAATTTGCAGTTAAAATTGGCAACAAAAATACTGATTTATTATGAAATAAACATCATAGTTTCAAATCAAACAACATGGCCTTAGAACCCACTTAAAATGACGCTTAACCTCGGAATAAACCTGAACTGCAACAAGGCTGTGAACGACCTGAGAGACAAGACACAAACAGCTTTTTACGCAATCAAGAAAAATAAAAAACTTGACGTTCCAAGTGGAATCTGGCTAAAGATACTCCAATCAGTAACAGATCCAGTCGCACTCTTATTATCTGTGCACAACGAAAAACTCCACACAATACCTCCAGAGCAGAAGTAGGGCTGTACCAACTAATAATTAAAATCCCCAAAAAGCCATTAAATTCCATGCACGCCTAAAAAGCAATGATACAGAGACCCTCCACCATAAAGCTTTAAACTACCAAGAACTGAACCCAGAGAAAAGCCCCTCGGCCAGCTGCTCTCAGAACTGACTTTACAATCCAAAACCCCAGCGAGACTAAATCAAATCATTAAAACACAGAAAGAGAAAGATCTGAAGCTCTGGACACAAGCAACTAGAAATGCTGTCTGTCTCTAAACAGAGAATGTAAATTGGCAGACCCTAAACTTAGAAAAGTGCTGAGCATGTCCAGACTCACAGAGAGACACAGACAGACCAGAAGACGACACCAGTTGAAACACAACTGCACTTTTAACAACATGACCTAATTATACACAGATTAGAGAAACATTCTTCACACAATTCACAAACCAGCACAAAGACTTCGAGCAGATACAACAAAAGCACAAACTGCCGTTCATTCTGGGAGAAACCTCAACAAGCTCGAACCTGGCGGCAAGATTCGTCAAGTCCTGCCACGATAAAAGAAGAAGCAGCAGAACAGAAGCACAGCCGGAAGAAAACACTGCACAACACACACACACACACACACACACACTGACACGACAGGATCCAGTCCTTCTCCGGTCTCTTTATTAGGATTATTATTAGTACGTTCGTTTTACTGAATACAGACTCTGTATAGACTCTTATGCTATAGGCTACTTCTGTTCTTATGTACATTTGTGTTAAATGTATTTTATAATGTTTCTATGCTTTGACAATGTCAAGATTAATTTTATTTTATTTTATTTTATTTGGTAAACTAACTAAAACAAAATAAAATGAAAAATAAAGAAATAAAAATGTAATAAAAATTACTTATTAAATTAAATTAAAAAAAAAATTAAAATAAAAATTAAATTTTATCTAAAATTAAAATGGAAAATAATAAATATAATAATAATAAATAATATATATATATATATATATTTAACTATCTATATAAATTTACTGAAACTTTAACTTTATTTAGCACATCAAGGTAAACATTTAGTTTAACATGTTTGCTAAAATAACTACAAATAAAATAAAACAAAAATGAAATAAATAAATAAAATATTTATTAAATATTTGTATATATAAATAAATAAAATAAATAAATCTAATTTAAGTCATTTAAAATATATTTAAAAGATTAATAAAAATGCTAATAAAAACTTTACCTAAAAAAAATATATATAATTATATAAAAATAATTCAAAATAGTAGAAGAACGATACTAAAATAAACTGATCCTTTTTTTCTCTTTATATTTAGGGGTAAAATCTAAGACTTATATATATATATATATATAGTTGTATAGCTTTTTCATTTTGGTTTGAGCAGACTTTGTTCTTCTAGCAGCTAAAGCTTTAGTGTGCTGCATTCTGAAGTGGCTTCTGACGTACACTGAGCTCATTCTCTTTTTGTGGATGTGAAATAAATCTAAATCATATTTGATATTCTCGCCTGGTTCCTGGCGTGTTGTCCTGGGACGTGTTTCTCATATGGTCTGAGCTCTGCTTTCAGTGTAGCTTAAAGGCGCTTTAATTAAACTAGAGCACAAAGTATCGTGACATCTGGCCTGAAATCTAACACAACATTCGCTGCGTTCAGTGGCAATCAGTTTCAGTGTACACCAGCGTCTCTGGGTCCTTGAGCCACACACACACACACACACACACACACAACACACACACACACACACACACACACACACCACATCTAATTTTATGAATAAATAAAACCATACGGCTGATTAAAATGTGTAAATGCATCCAATGCAGGTTTCTTTTTCATCTCAACACTAAAAAAACAGTACTTTAAAGTACCACAGAGCATTATTGAGATTAATATGGTGTTCATATATACTATTTAAACATAGACCAGTATGTTTTTGTAGTTTTAATTTTATATTTTATATTTATTTATTTATTTATTTATTAGATTTTTTGTCTTGGCAAATAGCTGAAAATAAAATACGTTGTTTTTTTTGTTGTTTTAGTTTATTATATTTTATTTAAGTCAACGTTTAGTTTGATCCAAATATTGAACATGTTTTTTTTATGGTTTTAGTTCTAAACAACTATAATAACCCTGATAGATTATATTTGTTCATTTTTATTATTTTAGTGTCTATATAGTTTTTAATACTTACTTATTCGTTTTAATTTATCTAGTTTATTTTCACACTTCAAGTTAAACTAAACAAAAATGAGAAATGCTGCCTTTGCCCCATAGCTTAAATAAAACAATTGTAAAAAAATAGTTCATCCAAAAATCATAATTATGTAATTAATAACTCACCCTCATGTTGTTCCAAACCCGTAAAATCTTCTGAACACAGTTTAAGATATTTTAGATTTAGTCCGAGAGCTGTCAGTCTCTCCATTGAAGCTGTGTGTATGGTCTACTGTCCATGTCCAGAAAGGTAAGAAAAACATCATCAAAGTAGTCCATGTGACATCAGAGGGTCCGTTAGAATATACTGAAGCATCGAAAATACATTTTGGTCCAAAAATAGCAAAAACTACGACTTTATTCAGCATTGTCTTCTCTTCCTGTCCTCAGTTCAAAACTTTAAAACAAAGCAGTTTGTCATATCCGGTTCGCGAACGAATCATTCGATATAACCGGATCTTTTTGAACCAATTCACTAATTCGAACTGAATCGTTTTAAACGGTTCGCGTCTCCAATACGCATTAATCCACAAATGACTTAAGCTGTTAACTTTTTTAATGTGTCTGACACTCCCTCTGAGTTCAAACAAACCAATATCTCGAGTAATGCATGCACACAAACAGTACACTGACTGAACTGCTGTGAAGAGAGAACTGAAGATGAACACCTGAGCCCAGACAGATAATGACTCGTTCACGAGTGAAGAACCGGTTGCATCGGTGTTCGGATCACAAGTAGTTCTCTCGGACAATTCGATTCAATAAACCGGTTGAAGAAAACGGTTTTCCGGTTCTTTTGCGCTCGACGTAATGGCGTCATTTGCGATGATTGCTCTTGATTCAAGCCTTCGGTTTACCCGCGCTCATTACACCAGCACAGAATCAGTTCAGAATCAATCAACAGAAGAATCGGTTCGGTTCAGGCGCTCTGTGTGTCGGTCTGCCTCACGCTGAATCACGCAACACATGCGCAGTATCATCAGCTCCTCGGTTCACGAATCGGACACGTCTGACAGAACCGGTTCTTGACTAGAGAACGAGAATTTAATTTTAATTTAATTTAATTTTAATATATATATATATATATATAGGTATATATATATATATACACATTTCTAAATGAAATGTCCATGTCTCAAAATTCAATAAACAACCAATGAATAGAACAAAGCTTTGCAAAAACATGAACTAAAAATTACAATTAAAAATATAAAAAAATAACATCTAATATAAGCATTCAAATCAAATGTAATTTTCCTATTTAATTAAAAATATATATATATTTCAAATACTTAATTTTTATAAATAAAATATTCAATCAATAAAAATTTCTCCTTTATATTTAGTTCAATATTAAAATATATAATATATATAAAACTATTATCCTGAAAAACCATACAGACATGATAAAAAAAAAAATAATAAAAACAGTAAATTTTAAAATATAAATATTAAATTTGATTTTATTTTTTACAGACAAAATTCTTTATTTATTTATCCTTACACTCCGGAAAAAAAATGTGAATGTTTTTTTTAATAAAGGTCAGAGACAATGTAGATAATTATATATAATTACTTAGTTATAAATAAATAAATAAACAAATAGATTTACTTAATTTGTAAATTTATTTTTTATTTTATTTGCCAAAAATAAATTATGAAAAAACTGACCCCATTAAAGTAATTGAAATATTCTGAAATTGCCCTCAAAAGTAACTGTCTGTTGACTGATTGCTGTGCCCGGAGGGACTGAAGAGTGAGGAATGGCCCTCCATTTACCCATAATCCTGTTCAGCTGACTGTTCTGGAGCCGCTGTGATACTTCTGGAGGCGTGCGTCACGAAACCATACGAAAACACACACAGAGCACACAAGTCTCCTACAGAAAGTGTTACGTCACTCTCCTGAAGAAACCAGTTCAGGACAAAAGACTTTCAGAAACTCTCTGAAAGAACAAGCAGTTTCATTCTTACCATTACTTTTATTGTTTTCAAAATGTACTCATTAGAACTGAAAATATAAGAAGGTTTGCCTGATGGTTCTAGTAAACGTACTTTATAATTATACAGCACCATATTCATACTCTTTGATGCATTTATTTTTGTCTTGTATTTAACTTACAATGAAACTACTAGCCTGATATTACTTTGATTTTCCATTTTAATTTTAGTTTAATTGTTAGTTATTTTGCTGTGTTTTTTGTTTTAGTGACTATATATTATATATTGTATATATATAAGCCGAAATAGTTTTTGGTCACAATTTATTTTAAGGTCCATTTTTCGTTATTAACTAACCATGAACTATACGACTTTTGCCTCAGTGAACTTCATGTTACTGCTTATGTATAGTTAGTTAGATATTTTTAAGTAGGTTAGTAATAAGGTTATTAGATTTGGGTATTGGGTTGGATTAGGGATCTCGAATATGGTCAGGCAGAATATGTACTTAATAAGTACTAATAAACAGCTAATATGTTAATAATAGGCATGCATATAACCAGTTAACAGTGAAAATTCATCCCTATATTACATTTTAATGTTTTTTATTGATTTTATTTACAGTTTTAGTTGTAGTAATTTTAGTAAAGTTTTAAAACAAAATGTTGCTTTGGCAGCTAGCTAATAAAATGTTGTAGTTAACTGAAAATATTATCCATTTGGTTCTCGTAAACATGCATTATTCTAATAAGAGTGAAAAAAAGTTTTCTTTTCTGAATTGCATCTTGATAAACTTGAATATTTTAGAAACTATTTTTTATCCTATTTAGTTTCCATTTTAATTCGTTAAATGTTAAATATTTATTTATTTCAGTTTTAGTTATTTTATAGATTTATATATTTAAACTAAATGAAATGTTGCTTTTGCAACTATCTGAAATATATATATATATATATATTTTTTTTTTTTTATTTTTTATTATTACATTCATTATTTTCCATTTTAATTTGAGATAAAGTAAAAATAAAAAATAAAAGTTAGTTTAGATAAATCTTCTTTTTTTATATACATAATTTTTGTAATACTTTTTTCCTAAAATTTAAACACATTTTATTATCATACAGCAACAATATTGTAGGAATTTAATTATTTTTTATTTTCTGAATTGCATCTTTATAAACTTGGATATTTTAGAGAAAATGTTATTAGAATATATTAGAATATCATGGAGCCACACATATAACATGCAAGAAAAAAAAAATTGTGCACACAATTTACTAATTTGTTCCCTTGATGTACTACTAAAACATGAGCACAATTACTATTTCGTTCCCTCCATTTGCTAAATCGTGCCTACAATTTATAAATCGAGGGAACAAAATAGTAAATCGTGCAATCGATGTATACTATTTTTTTTTTTTATAATGCCATGTGCTCGGCTCCGAATATAAACATTTTGGCATGAGGGTTTTTGTTGTTGTCTCAATTGCATCTACATGATACATTTGATACAACAAAACAAGTTCTGAAAAGGTTTTCTGGCAGACGAGCAGTAACAGAAATCTCGTGTGTAGCAACACTTACTGTAACTGACTGAACGAACGTATCCTGGCCTGCGGCTAAAACGACAACTAATGCAGTTATAGGGAGTATTTATTTAAGAAATGTTTGTTCAGGTGAATCTGAATTAGATCCAGATAAACCTCATTTCTGCTTTGTGGTTGTAATGTGTGCAGGCAACATTGCAACAACTTAATTTAACAATCCAATGCACATTGTGTAAACTGAAATACTATAGTAAATACAAGACATGGTTCGCAAACTTGAACATTCATATCTGAATGCACATAAGCAATTTAAGAAGATTTCCAGTACAAAATTATTTTAATGTTCTTTAATGGAAAACAAATTACAAAAAATAACAAAATCGGATTTTTTTTTTCCGTTGTAAAAATATTTATATTTATATTATTTTTAATTGTGAAATAATTTTGAGTTTAGTATTTTTAATTAAATTTTTAGTATATAAAAAAATCATTATTCCAGTTTTAGTTTGAGTTATTTTCGTAAAGTAAGTTAAATTAAATGAAAATGAGAAATGTTTGATTTCAGTTAACTTTTTATGTAACAATTTTTTATTATTTATTTATTTATTAGTGGTTTTAAGTTGTAGTTTTTTGTAAATCACCTCTCATCATAAGAGTCTTTTTTTATGTATTAAAACTTTTTTTCTTGGATACATATGGACATTAATTAAAATATGAATTATACAAATTTAAAATGATAATTTTGTAAGCATTGTGTGAATGTTACTTTTAAAATGTTCTAAAGCATGTAGTAACAGTTACATGAACGTCCAACTGAAACATTCCAGCATTAAAACGTTCCATTTACAACGTATAAATATCATTTTCAGAACGTTCAGATAACATTGAATGAATATTCTATTAATGTTACTTGAGGAACGTTTGTTCATAGCTTTGAGAGATCCTTGCTTTAGCCGGGTTATGAGATACCATTATATATATATATATATATATATATATATATATATATATATTTTTTTTTTTTTTTTTTTTTTTATTTATTTATTTATTTATTTTAATTATAATTTTAGTTAAAGTTTCAGTGATTTTGTTGTGCTCTTTAGTCAGTTTTATTAGTTATTCCACATATTTTTTGTTCATTTTATTTAGTTTGAGTTATTTTGCATTAAGTTAAAGTAAAAGAAAACAGAATTTCCTTTGGAAACTTGCTGAAATAGAATGTTTACGTAACATTAAAAAAAATTATAATAATGGAAATAAATGTTAATTTACTGGTTCAAGTCCTGCACCTTCAAGTCTGTGATTTTCTTGTTAGGATATGACTCAGGTCCACTTCTGATGTAGGTATGTGAGTTTTTTCCTTCCATTTTACCACCTGCAATGCAAAATAAATAAATAAACACAAGTCTGTGGTTTATACCGCAATATAAATGTGTCCATTTTAACCATCATGTGATGCAAGGTCACTTTAAAACTTGCATGGATTGTGTGTAATCAGAGCTAGTGTTACTCTGCTGTGTTCTCAATCACAGCCAGCATCTGCTGATGAGGATAAAAACACTCAGATTAAGACGAGTTGATTTGGTGAAGGTTACGCTGAAGGTTCATCTTGGACAGTCAGATTCTTCCTTCTGTAATCTTCACATTATCACTCATGTGATGCTCTGGAAAGCAAGACAAATGAATGCAAAGGTTAAAAAGGAAAAAAAAAAAAGAGATGCAGCAAACGAACAAGTTTGGTAATGGTTCAACAGGTGAAAGTCAGTCATATTTATCAGTTTTTTGGGGGATTAATGTAATCTCAACCACAGACATGTTTACAGACAAAAAAAGGTCTTAATAAGAAGCGTATTCTAGGCCGAATACAGATTTTTATTAGTGAATATTGTATGTAGGCCTACATGATCATATACCCCAGATTTTTGTTTAATAGTTTAGCAGCCACTTTTATGTAAAGTGACTTATAAAAGCAATTTACATTAGGAGTTATGCACTGGAAAGATAGTACAGAAAACATAATTACTATATTTGCATAATTATATGCATTCAGAAATGTAGAGAAAATAGAATTTGCATTGTCAGCACTATATTAATTTATAAAGCCCAATTGTCATGCTGTTTTCTTAACACAATACTAATAATAATTACAAAAACAACAACAATAATAATAATAATAATAATAATAATAATAATTCAGCCCAAAACTACTAAAAATATTGAACATGCAAATTAGTTTTTTCTAGACACGCCTCCTCACACTCTGCGTCAACTCTGATTGGTCTCATTAGCAAGCAGTGGGCGTGTCCAGAGCCTGTCTCTCGGATGAATGAGTAGAGCGCTCCAGTCGCGCATCGGGCAGCGAGCGAGAACTTAGCCGCTCACCGGCGCTCAGAATGCGGCTGCTACTGTGAACTCATCCCGCTCCCGTTCCCTGTGACGACAACACTGAACGGGAAACATGTGGAACACTAAAAGGGGAACCTGTCTTCACAGCAAAGGAGAGTTATGGGTAAGTTACTTACACTCATGAAAACTGCATTCATCATGGCATCGAAATCTCTTAACACTAATTAACTGGTTACTCTCTCTCTCTCTCTCTCTCTCTCTCTCTACATATATTATCAGATTTATGATTCGAAGTCTTATAAGTATTTGGAGGGATTGTATAGTCATTCTGAATCATGTTGAGTTATGTTAATAACCTATTACTCAAGGATTTATAAGTGTTAACAAAAATGACTTGAGCATATAGTATTACGATTTCATTTACAGGTTCATTGCAGACCCTTGAATAGTGATACTCATATTTTCTGTCAAAATATCTTTGTGATTAGTTAAAACTGGTACCACCACCACTCTCATCCAAATATGTATAGAGAGGGAGAGGGAGAAAGAGAGAGAGAGAGAGAGAGAGAGAGAGAGAGGCTATATGTAGAAACTATGTTATCATGGTAAATAATGGTGTAAATATTTTACCATGTCAGTAAGCCCTTATGAAACAAAAATATATTGCAGTATATTGGAAAATATCATGTAATATATTAGGCATATATTCTTATATATATTTATTTTTTCCAATATATTGCAATATATTGAAAGCGGCAATTATTTGTATATTTTGCAATATATTATATAATATATGTGTCATCAATATATTATTAAATGTATTCAAATATATAAAATATTAGAGATAAAAAGGGAAAATAATATATTACAATATATTTTTAGAAATATATTGGTAAATATATTTTCCTTTTGTAAGGGAGGGTGGATGACACATAGTAATGTTAAACCCAATTGCTTTTATATGCAAAAGATAGCTGCAGTAAATATATCCAATGGTTTCTTGATAATTTCTATGTATACTTGCCAGTTTGTTGCTTCTTTTTAAATAGTTTTTCTGTTATTTATTTTAGGGTTTGTTCATCCTCCTCTTGTACACCAGTCCCCTCTCCTGCTCGTCAAATTTCAGTCACCTCATCTATAAGATAAAAGAAGGATTACCTAAAGGGACACTCATAGGGGCTATCAGTTCGGACTTAAAATTGGATCTTTCCGTCAATCCTCCTCGCTCGTTCAATCTGGAGCTGAAGACGGCCAGCCAGCAGTACGTGAATCTGAATAACACGTCGGGGGAGCTGTTCACATCTGCGCTGGAGATTGACAGAGAGGCTCTGTGCGCGGAGTCCCACGAGGGCCAGGGCTGCGCAATCTTTCTGGACGTGCTAATCCTTCCTCAGCAGTACTTTCAGCTGGTTAAGATTAAAATCATTATAGAGGATGTGAATGACAACCGTCCGCATTTCCCTGTTGGAGAAATCAGGGTGTTTGTGCCGGAGAACGCACCTGTTAACGCAAGGTTTGCGGTGGAGCAATCCGCAGTAGATCCCGACATCGGGATTCACGGCGTTCAAACATACTGGCTTGTAAATGACTATGGCGTTTTCACATTAGACGTAGAGGAGAACGAAGGCGGTGAACTGACGCCGTTTCTAATCATTACCGAGTCTCTTGATAGGGAGACGCAAGCTGAGTATGTGACTGACATTATAGCCGAGGACGGAGGCACTCCGCCGCTTCTAGGCACTGCAACTCTGAGGATTATCATCATGGACGTCAACGACAACTGCCCTAAGTTTACAGAGTCACAAGTGAACGTTACACTTTATGGAAACGCTTCTAAGGGCATGCAACTGGCTCGTCTACAAGCCTACGATCCTGACGAGGGAGCCAACGCCTTGATCACTTATACCTTCAGCGAACGGGTCACTCAGGAAAGCAGAAACCTGTTTCATTTGGATACAAACACTGGGGTTCTTAAACTAGCGGGAAAGATTGACAACAACACCGGGAAACTCTTCAAACTAATCGTGCTGGCCAATGGGCCGACTTGTATTCCAGAAGTTGCAACGGTTACCATTCATGTCATCAAACAGCTCTCTGGCCCTCCGGTGGTTATCCCACGTTATATTGCGTCCGAGAAGGACGGTGTTGTGAGTATAAGTGAATCAGAGCCAGCGTTTTCACCCATTGCTTTGTTTACCATCAAAAACACAGAGCCACAGCAGAAGATAGAGTGTCTTCTTGAAGGTACAGGTCCGTTTAGGCTTGTACCGTATGAGCGTTTTAAAAACGAGTACCTGCTTGAAACCACCGAGCTATTGGATTATGAGCAGCAACAGGATTATGAAATTGTTATTGTGGTTCGCAACTCTCATGGATTAGTAGTTAACACTGTAGTGAAGGTCCATGTGCTGGACGTTAACGACAATGCTCCGGTTTTCAAGCAATCTTTCATTGAAATCACAGTGGAGGAGAACAACCCGCCAAATACATTCCTCGCTCAGCTTCAGGCCACCGATGCAGACAGTGAAAGCAGAGGCGAGGTGTATTACCTACTCGGCGCTGACGCTCCCACCATTTTTGACTTGGATCGGTCAACCGGGGTACTGACGGTGTCCACTTCTCTTGACCGAGAGGAAAAGGAGACGTATCGTTTCATGGTGCGAGCCATAGACCGTGGCACGCCGAGAAAGGAGTCGATCGCCACTGTGATTATCACCGTCCAGGATCGGAATGACAACAGTCCAAGGTTCATCAACAAGGACTTCACCTTCTTCGTGCCGGAGAACTTTCCAGGTTTTGGGGAAATTGGCGCTCTTACTGTTACGGATGCAGACGCTGGGGAGAACGGCTGGGTGGCGTTGTCCATTCTTAACGGGAGCGACATCTTCGTGATTGACACCGGACGAGGAGCGCTGCGGGCCAAGACCTCTCTGGACCGGGAGCAACAGGGAACGTACTACGTTTGGATCGAGGCAATTGACGGAGGCGAACCTGCTCTCTCTTGCATCACAATGGTGACTGTTCTCCTCCTGGATGTCAACGATAACCCTCCAACTGTTCTTTTCCCTCAGTCCAACCAGTCGTACATGTTGGTGCTTCCCAACACGCTTCCAGGAACGTCTATAACGGAGGTTTACGCGGTGGACCGGGACACTGGAATGAACGCTGTTATTGCGTACAGCATCATCAAGAGAACGGATGGAGAGCCGGGCTCGTTTGACATTGACCCCTACACGGGAAACATCACCTTGAGGAAATCCTTAAGTAATCGAGGCCTCTACAGTTTGTGGGTTAAAGTCAGGGACCACGGTCAACCAGAACTCTACTCTACCGTTCTGGTCAACCTGTTTGTGAATGAGACAGTCAGCAATGAGACCCTCATTCAGAGTTTGTTGCCCAGAAGTGTAGATATTGACCATGGTGTGCTTCCTCCAGATAAGGAAGGGAGGAAGGGCGAACAAGTGCCAAATCTGTGTGGCGAGTACCAAGTGTTACTGCTTGCACTGACGGCTACCTGCCTGGGATTATTTCTGACCGTTTTGTCGCTGGTGATGTTCATCTGCTGCAAGAAAAGGAAACCAAAAAAGAAGAGGTTAGAGAGTGAGATTCCTTTAAATCTCATCAACCAAGAAATGGTGGTCAAGAACCTAATGGAAATTTCAAACATCTGACACTACAAAAGTGATGCCCAAATTAGTCTGTTTACAATGTGTTTTGTGAATTTTCTTGTATATATTGTGCATACAGTATGTTTTATAACTATGACGAAACCTTCAAATATATATATATAGACAAGATTGCTGCAAAGTATGAAGATTTTGCTATTTGCATTTGTTGCCCAATATGCTTTTGATGTAATTTATATTACAATGGTGCCCTCGGCTGTGTGTTGTGTCAAATTGTCAGACCTCTTTTATATGCCTGTCTCTGAAGCCCAATGCACTTCTCCCCATGAAATGATGTTCCCTTTCAGATGTAGCGCTCCTTATGTTTGTCTACACCCTTCTGAAAAAGATGAGGAAATCAATGCCACATTGATTTCCTCAACTGTTTCTCGGTTATAAACAGGTGTTGTTGGACATTTAGTGTTTTCTGTAGGATACTAGGTCGGTGTGCAATGTCCTAATGAGTCTCTTGAACCCTAAAATGTCTTGGTTGCTCCACACGGTTTTTGATGACTTTTGTGCACTCAACTCAAAAGCTTTCTTCAAAGCAGCTAAGGCTACATTTCTCTGATCTCATTTCTGTGTATGCAAAGAATTCATGAACATTAAAGTGCTTTATTTTCTTAATAGCTTAGATATGATTTCCTTTAATGTGTTACTAGCTAAATTGGTATTAGATGTTAACTCAGCAATTGTGTCGCAGCAGTCATGCTCAAAAAGTTGTCATTTGTTTAGGAACATTTAAGCAGCATAAGTTTTTAAAATATGGGTCTTGAAAAAGTTTATCATACGGATAATTCAAAAACCATCTCAGTGTTTGATTTGGCTGTGTCTAGATGTCATTTACAAGTTAAAGTACGTCTTTCTCGGAATGTGTTTGTACACATACTATTGCAGTTTTCTTTGGAAATTATTTAATGCAAAGGGTTATCAGGAACACAGTTTGTCATCTTATCGGAGACCAAATCACAAACTTATTTACACTAAAAAACGACATTCAGTGAATCAAGATGGAGATACAATAGTGTGCTGCTGGTGCCCAAAAACTATGAAAAAGATCCTGTGTGATTATATTCTTCAAAAGAATACATGTAAACATGAATGTTGAAGTCAAATAATGTTAATTTCACTATAATTTCATGTTCTTTTCAAGCAGCTAGCATTACGCTAAAGCCTGATGCCGATTGTTCACTGAGGCTTTTGGTTGTTGTGTGGTTGGCATCTCATTCTGCTCTTTTTAATCTACCTTTTTGTGTCTGACCAATAAGGTGGCTTCTCCAGTGTCCCGACCCATTACAGGGGTCAGATCAGGAGTATGTGTTTGGCTTGTCATCACTCGTGGAACACCATTCAACTCTCTTAAACAGACTAGCATGGCCGCTCGCCACTTCTATTATTCCAAAAACCAGTTTGGTTTCATTTTTTCATTTCTCTCTGGAACGTTCTAAAACACCACAATGGAAAGCAGTCATTTAAATTGTCAAGAAGCTGGAGGACAGAAAATGTACTGAGGTTTTGCAGTGCACAGGTTGCAAGCAGGGCCTGTTATCTGGGGTCAGGTTCAACTCTTAAGTTGCTTACTTCACCAGCAACGTGTGTTCACAAAGCAGCGGGAAACTGGAATACACCAGCATGCATTTGAGTACAATTTCATCCGTGGGTAAAGGTTAGTTTAAAAAATAAATGCATGTAGCATATTATCCAATTCTTTGAAAATGGTGGTGTTAGCAACGCCAAGGTTGTGCATTCAATTCACAAGGATATTGACTGTATATAATGCACTGTATTTCCCCAAAACATTGTAGGTTGCTTCAGATTAAAGCATTTGGCGAATGCATAAGTGTAAAATAATTACTTTGCATTCAACATTTACATTTTATCAGTCCTTGTTTCTCTGGGAATCAAACCCATGACTTTGTTGTTGCGTGCACCATGCTCTACTGTTTGAACTACAGTTAAGCCACAATTACATTTACAATATTTAATTTAGAAGACACGTTTCACATTTGATCAGTTCATTACCTTGGCATTGCTAGAGGCATGATCTACAGGGAAACCCAGATTACATTTATGCTATGAATGGTTTTATACAAAGCAATTTATATAGCATTCAAGGTTTGCAGTTTATCAGTTCTTGTTTCCCTGGGAATCAAACCCATGACCTTGGCGTTGCTAGTGTCATGCTGTTTGAGCTGCTGGAAAACCCCAACGACATTTACATTTTTACATTTAACAAACACTTCTGTACAAAGAAACTTACATTGCAGTTACATTTACATTTTATCAGTTCTTGTGAATCAAATGTATGACCTTAGCTTTGCTGGTGGCATTATCTACTGTTCGAGCTACACAAAAGCCCCGATTGCATTTACTTTAATGCTTTTAACGTTTTTATACAAAGCAACCACATTGCATTAAAGGTACACATTTTATCAGTTCTTGTTTCCCTGGGAATCAAACCCACGGCTTTGGCATTTCTGGTGTCATGCGTTACTTTTTAAACTGAAGGAAAGTAACTTAAAAAAAAAAAAACTTTCATTGCATTCAAGGTATGCATTTACATTTTGTCAGTTTTTGTTTCACTGGAAAATAGCACCATGCTTTACTGTTTGAGCTATAGGAAAACCCCAATTACATTTACAGTAATGCATTTAAAATATGTTTTTCAAGGTATACATCTGATCAGTTCATGCATTCCCTAGGAACTGAACCCATGAACATGAACATTGCTAGTCGCATGATCTACTGTTTGAAGTTTATTGTTAAGAAAAATAACGGCACTGCAAAAAGCCTTGTGACTGTATTAGTTAAAATAAAGTTTAATAGCATTAGAGGTTTGTTCAGTTCACTAACCCTAAATATAAACAATAATAACTGATTCTATATTTAGCAAACACAACTAAAAACTATGCTGCACCACTTCAGTAAACACATCTACTAAATACATGAAAATGAAACTGAAATCACATTCCTCGGAGGCAGTTTAAACAAAAATATCTATAATAGAAGAAAATGTCATACTGTAGAAGTACATTATAGAATATGCCTTAATCATTTTATGCAAGAGTGCAGCCTCTCAGTGAGTTTGTCATTTAATACGTCCACTATGATGGGGTTTGATCAGGTCATATTTAATCTGAGCTTTCCTCTGTGTTGATTACTCATGTCACTCTATAAGTATGTGTGTACGTTCTCACTCCTCCAGCATACATCGGCTTTCCTCTCCGCTTTCCCACCTGGCCAGACGGTTATGTGTCTCTCGTGACCCCAGACGTCCCTCTGCATCTGCTCGACGTGACACAAACAGAATATTATCCTGGAGATGTACAGCCTAGTTTCTCTCGTAGTGATGAAGGACCTGTTAGAGACCCACAACAAACAGCCTCTAATTAATAAAACACACTTCATTCCCTTTCTGCTCCAGCTCTCCATCTGATGTGAAATGCTGCTACCAAAAAGAGCTGTTCAAATTTAATTAAGGTTCTTTTGTCCGTCGGGCTTATTGTGTTTAAAGTACAACTGCTGACATTTTTCTTGTTAAAGACGGTGTTGAGTTCATAGTTTTCTCCAAACTTGGCACAGTAAGCGCTTCTCAGAAACCAGACCAACATGTTTTTGAAGTGGTTAGTGGCCTTTCCCGACTCTTGACACTGTTTGCCATTCCAAATAACATGATAGATATCTACTTTGCAGACAGAAGGTGCTTGAAACGGACTCGCTGCGTCTGAATCATGCACCAGCCGCAGATTTTCTTTCCAGATTATGAGGTGCGACAATGAGGTTGAATCCAAACCAGAGGCAAATGTGCCTTCAAAGGAAATGAGAAATAGTAACACTATAGTCACAAATTTGGAAAAAGTGCATTTTCATTGTGACTATGAAATGAATAAAAATCATTTGTAGCATTCAGAAGTTTGAATTCTCACCGGGGACGCATTTATTGATTAGAAATACAGTAAAAACTGTAAAAAAAAAAAAATTTAATAAAAGTTTTTTAATGTTTAATGTTAATATTTTTTTTTAAATGTACTTCACATGATCAAAACTTAATTTTTAGTCTTCAATGTCACACCATCCTTTAGAAATCATTCTAAAATGCTGACTTGCTGTTCAAGAAACATTTCCGATTATTATCAATGCTAAAAACAGTTCAAATTTTTGTGGAAACCGTGATACGTTTTATTTTCCCGGATTCTTTGATTCAAAAGAACAGCACGTGTTTGAAATAAAAATCTTTGCACTATCCTAAATGTATTTTCTGTCACTTTTGATTAAATAAATGCATCATTGCTGAATAAAAGTAAAAATTCTCTAAAAAAAGATCACCTCTGTTGTTTATAGGCGACTCATGCCTTATATAAAGTACTGAGACATTATGACGGTATCATAACCTGATGCCACAAATGTTTTTCATAATCAGATTGCAACACATAGTATCAGTATACTACAAAGAATACCCTTATATTGGCAAGCACCATGGTAAGTTATCTGAAGTATTTATGTTAAACTCACGACATACTGTAGCTGTATTTTCCTGTGCATATGGGGTAAAATTATATTATTTTCCTAACCTATTTAAAAAAGAATGTGCATTTCATATCTTTCTCCCATAATGAACTGAATGTGAGTTTGCAGCGTTTTGTTGATGATCTACTTCTTTTGCAATAACATGCACTGTTGAATTGTGTTCAGAAAGACCAGGAACATTAAGAAAGTCATTCTTTTGCATATTTAAACATCTGTGTTTCCTTCTAGCTCATTACTGTCGGTTTGCTTAAACTAACATCTGAACCTCAGTTAAACCTCCAGTTAAGCTGCAAACACAGGAAATGACATCAGCCTCACCTCATCACTCAGCCAATCCTCTGATCTCTCCACAAACACGATGTCTGCTCTGCTTTTCTTGACCCTGTCAGGGGAACTACAAACATTTTTGTTATTATTTCATTACATTTCATCTGCTAATATTTTTATAGAACCGATATTTGATGTTTTTTTTTTTTTTTTTTTAAACATTAATTGATTTGTTGTTGGTCTGAGCTGAGCAGGGCATGTCGTCCTGTTGTGTTAAAGGAATATTTCATCTAAAAATGAGCATTTGCAAAAAAAATTGTACCCAACCTCAGCTCATCTGAGATGTAGATGAGTTTGTTACTTCATCAGATTTGGAGAAATGTAGCATTGCATCGCTTGCTCTGTAATGATGAATGGGTGCCGTCAGAACGAGAGTCCAAACAGCTGATAAAGACATCACAGTAACCCACAAGTAAAAAAACAAATTGATGGATTTGTTTCTTACAAACACACAGCTTTTCTCTTCAAGAGACATTAACTGATGGACTGGAGTGCTGTGGATTACTTGTGGATTATTGTGATGTTTTTATCAGACTCTCATTCTGACGGCACCCATTCACTGCAAATCATCCATTGGTGAGACACTGATGCAATGCTACATTTCTCCAAATCTGATGAAGAAACAAACTCATCTGCATCTTGGATGGACTGAGGGTGGGCACATTCTCTGCTTATTTAAATTTTTGGATGAACTATTTGTTAAAGAACAGCGCAGCAGATCTTGTACAATGTGTGTGAGCGTTTGACAGCGTGCCATTCTCTTCCTTTGGAAAGTGCTGCATCTGAAATTACGTTCAATTATTAATCGCATAGACAGCAAGTAATTACTATCAGTCATGGGGTGATCCCGTTTCCAGATCGGCTTTATAATTCCTCCCATTCTTTGAATCCAAACAAACGTGGCCACACAATAACGCTCAGTCTCTGGTTTCTCAGTCACGGACCGCTCCGTCGTCTCTCGCCGGGCCGTTATGACACCAGATCCACCTTAATCTTCTCACTCCTGTCTCCGCACTTCAATAATGCATTCAGATATTATTCTCCTCCCAAAAATCTCAGCCTTTGATCTAATAGGTCTTTCAGGCCCGTGATGCAATAGAATATAATCCGACCCAAGCTTTTTGATGCTTGTCCAGATTATGTTGCTGATTTCTTTCCCGTTTCTCACTCCGTCTCCCTCGTATATATGTGATGATGATGGGCTAAATTCAGGGTCTGGGAAAGCGTTATGGCTTCGTTTTAAAGAATAATGGCTCTTGTCAAACAGGAATGTGGCCAAAAGCCCCAACGCCACTGTTCCCTTGTGGACTATTCATCTGCTTAGTTTGTTTAGTCATATCAAACTTTGTAACCTATTGACGACTGGTTATTGTCTGTTATTGTAAGAGAAATGAATAGATGTAATCAGGGCTTGTAAACCTGATGGGACTTGTTTATGTTGGTCACATTCACACACTGCAGATAAATAGACAGTATGTTATGGAAAGTAACTATTTAATTATTATGGATTCTGGTTTCTGCCACAGGCTACTAAATAAAAAAACTAATTCTTGTGATTCTGAGTTTGATATCACACAATTTAGACCGTTTTTCACATGATTCTAAAATTGTATCGCACATTTAAAAAATGTTTTCTCAAGATTCCAAATTTTGTATCGCACAGTTTAAACGTTTTTTCTCATGATTCTAAAGATTGTATCGCATAATTTTGATGTTTTTTTCTCACAATTAAAAAATTTGTATCGCACAATTAAAAATTTTTTTCTCAAGATTCTAAATTTTGTATCACACAATTTAAACGTTTATATTTTATCACAATTCTAAATTTTGTATCGCATGGTTTAAAAGTTTTGTCTCATGATTCTAAAGACTGTATTGCATAATTTTTATGTTTTTTCAAACAATGGCTTTGATAGCTGAAACATCCATTTGAACTAATAATTAAATATTTTAAAGATATTTCCCCAGTTGCTTAACTTAAAACATCTTTCCTACTACTAGTAACACTCGCTGTCTCATATGTAGCAAAGGAAAGAAAAAACAAACAAAAACAAATCTTACACACTGCTGTTTTTAGTTTTATTACAGGTATTTAATTACTTTTTTCAAATAAACATCACTGAGAAAAGTAACATAAAAAGGTAACATTATGATATGATTTGTAACTTTTATGATTAATTACTGCAATATTGTAACAACTTTTAAAATAAACATTTTGCTGTATCGCCACTTTCCTTATACATATCGATTAGTTTCAATACTGATTGATTTATCAACAACAATCTATAATCAGGACATATGAAAATATTCACCTGCATCAAAAGAGTTTTTGCATATCCCATCAGCCTCTCTGCTTTGCTGTGTTTTCATAGCTTCTCATTTACATAGTAATGATGTTTTGTGGATTTCAGATGCATTATTCACCATTTCCTAATGTTTTATTTTTCTCTGAATCTCTCTAAAGAAATGCATAAATTCTCACAGGAGAGAAAATGTTTGGTGTTTAATAAGACTGACTGCCATAAAAAGCCATAAAAACCATAATCAACCTCCTGACAGCATAATGCGTATTGGTGAAATATCTCTGGTTTTTGTAATGCAGACAGCTATAGTATCACCATAAACTCAGTTAATCCGCAGGCAGATGATTGTGCTGGTAAAGGCCCCCCTGTGTGAAACCCGTCTTAAAGAAAAGTAAACCCACTGCTGCTTTGACCTATTTCTCTCATTGTTCATATGACACTTGGGTATATATATACATATATATATACACACACATATGTATATATATATATATATATATATATATATATATACACACACATATGTATATATATATATATATATATATATATATATATATATATATATATATATATATATATATAGTTTCAGAAGTAAAAAAAATAAATAAAGCAGTAATAGTAATAATACAAACAGATTACTACATACATAATGCAAAATAAATAAAGTTATATATAATTTATAAATATATAAATATTATTTTTCAAATAATATTTTTTTAAGATTATTACTTTTTTATGGAATGATTAATTATCATTTTAATTCAAGGTAACACTTTAGTATAGGGTCCACTTCACACTAATAACTAGTTGCTTATTAGCATGCTATTATTAACACATTGGCGGTATATCAGTGCTTATAAAGTACATATAATGCATTACATCCATAATCCTACCCAATACCCTAAACTTAACAACTACCTTATAAACTATTAATAAGCAGCAGATAAGGAGTTCATTGAGGCAAAAGTCATAGTTAATGGTTAGTTAATAGTGAGAACTGGACCCTAAAATAAAGTGTGACACAAAATGATTCAAAAATCACATTTAGAGTACAGTAAAGGGCAAGATTTTACATTTCGAAAGCTGAGTCACATACTACAATCTTTCAGCTATTGCTGTTTTGCTCCAATGTCATTAATCCATCTAAAGGGATAGAGTCCCAAAGCTAAAGAGACAATGCAGACTCATAACTCATACGACACACTTGTACAGTAAAATGAGTTTTTATGAGCTGCACGCTTCTATAGGCTTCTTTAGGCTTTACAATCAGAGTCCAAATGACCGTGTGTGTTAATGTAAAACCGGCTACAGATGCACTACATAAAGCTTAATTTGTTTTGAACCGGAACAGTGTTTTAACCCTTCAGTGGCGTCTCTGCATCTGTTGTTGTGTGTCTGTATGAGAGCTTATGCTGAAAGCAGTCAGCGGCTAATGTTCGATACTGTAGATGTGAAGCTATGGCTGCATTTAAATACAGATTTTACAGCCCTGAATGTCAGATTAAGATAATCACTGTATTTATTTAAGTATAGAAATAAGCCTACTATAGATATTAGTGGGTCAGAAGAGGCTCCAAGCATCTGTCATATGATCTGATATGAGTTGCATGTGTTTTTTTTTATTCATACAGCATTATAAAAAGCATATAATATAGTATGTGTTATATTTATTTAGCTTATATATATTTATAATACATAATATCTCTCTCGTGATTGCGCCGCTGATGGCTGTGTGCTCCGCAGTTGTTTTTATGCTTTTGTTAATTTGTCCTGTCTTTAGTTATATCCATGCAATCAGTTTCAGCAGAGATTAACATGTGGGACATGCTTTTACTTCAATGAGAAGTGGTGTACAGATGTAACCGTGTTAAAGAAGATGTGCTGTCCTGATCTAGAAGTGCTCTTCATTAACTATAAGCCTTTCTATTCGCCACAGGAGTTTTGTACGGGCAGCTTTGGGGCACTGCTTGGTTTATATTATACCGACCTACAGGCAGAAACTGAAATCAGCTGAAATTGTAATAATAGACAAAGTCTTGTATAAACAGGCCAAATACACACTGGAAAAGGAGATCAGAGTAGCAAAGAGGAATTATTCTGAAAAGCTAAGGATTCAGGTTTCTTCCAGCGACTCCGCATCAGTGTGGAAAGCTCTGAAAGACATCACCAATTACAAGACTCAATCCCCAGCACTGTGGAGATTTAAAAAAAAAAAAATTGAATTAGTTTTAGTCAGCTGGCCCTCATCTTCACACAGATCTTCAACAGATCACTAGAGCTGTGCGAAGTCCCTCCATGCTTCAAACACTCCACCATCACAAAGAAACTCAAAATTACAGGACTAAGTGACTACAGGCCTGTGGCTCTAACGTCTGTGCTCAAGAAGTAATTCGAAAAACTGATGCTGACCCACCTGAAGGACATACCTGGATCCTCTTCAGTTTGCCTCCAGAGCAAACAGGTCTGTGGACAATGCAGTAAATATTGGACTGCATTATGTTTTGCATCATCTAGACTCATCACCAGAGACTTATGTGAGGATGCTGTTTGTAGAATTCAGCTCAGTTTTTAACACTATAATTCCAAACCTCCTCCTGCCCAAACTAACTCAGCTCTCCGTGCCCACCTGCATCTGTCAGTGGATCAACAGCTTCCTGACAGACAGGCAGCAGCTAGTAAAACTGGGACAGTTTTCATCCAGTGCCCCAATGATCAGCACTGGCGCCCCCCAGGGCTATGTCTTCTCACCACTGCTCTTCTCCCTGTACACGAACAACTGCACATCTAAACACCCCTCTGTCAAGCTCACAGAAACAGTTTCTTCCCTCTGTCAATAAATCTCATGAACACTTGATAATAACTGTGGAACACTCAATGCCAAGTATACACTTATATACTTATCTAACACACATAGTTTACATTTCGAATTTGCACATAATATACCTGTACATAAAAAACTGCCTATTGATATACCTGTACATACAACTGTCAATCTTTATATTGTTATTCTCTATTTACTTGTTCTATTTTTATTCTTTTTATCTGTGTTTTTGTCCTGTCACTCTTATTCTGTTGCACTGCGGAAGCTTCTGTCACGAAAACAAATTCCTTGTATGTGTAAACATGTCTAGGAATGAAGCTCATTCTGATTCTGATAACATTCTGAAACAACATTCAAAATCATTTTCACCTATTTAATAGGGACAAAAGTATGCATTTTAACATTTGAATGATAGACTACACTTGTCAAATAGAGTACTATTTTATTTTAATACACCAAAAACACAGAGTTTAATGAAAATATGAAAATGTGTTTCATCTCTAGTATAGAATATTAAAAATGAACTTCATACCTCAAATACAGCGTTGTCATCACTAAACTACCGAAGGCATTTATAAAGGGCATAATTCAGAATCCAAAGTCATGCAGTTTTTAAAGAATTCTTCATTTTTTTCTTTGTGTTATGATTACTGATTCACTTTTTTCCTCATTTTGGGGCTGTGCAGACAGAACAAGGAAATAATGTATGAATGGAGGGCTTGAAAGCAAGTGTTGGAAGATGCTTTTCTACTGATCAGTGATCAGGATTCACTTGTCAACATCACATAATATTAAGAAATAAATTATTAAATATAATAATATTTAAAAAATATTTGATTACTAATAATATAATAAAAATACTGCAATTATTTTATATAATTTAAAAATACATTATAATTATAAATAATAAATAATTTACAATTATAATTATTAAGCTATTTTACTACTATTAAAAATAATTATAATATATATTTATTGATACTGGGTTTATAACATTGTTAAATACATTTAAAATAATGTTTTATATACTTTGATTATTATTGCTTAACTATTTTACTACTATTTAAAAAAATATATAAAAATGTACATATATATATATTAAAAAAAAAATATATATATATATATATATATATATATATACACACAATAACTTTAAAAAAAGACATTAAACATTTTAATTTATTTATTACCATTTTAATTATTTTCTAAAAGTTCAAAAGCATTACTAAATAGCACTGTGTGCAATTTATCATGCCTCCTAATGTATTAATGGCCGTTGGTGACCCATTAACAGGAAGCATTATATAAAAACATACTGTATCGCAATGCATGTTTGCAGTTAAAAAAAAACAAGCTCTCTTGCTTCTTTGGCAGGTGAATCATGATACACTTTCACAAACTTTCATTTTCATATATGCGAGCTGAACTCGTGCATCTATTAATGTACTGATTGATGAGAGTGCAAGCATAAAATACATCAGCGGTGCCAAGATTCATCTGCCGTTTGACAGAGAAGTAAGAATGTGTGTTATTTGAATTTTGCTCATTTGCGTTTCATGTTTCAAGTCGGTTGGTAACATCCATGTTGATGCAGGAAAGAGGAAGTTCAGAGCAGGCTAAATGAGATTCCCATAAACAGCTCTGGTTTTAATTAAATAAATCTTCGCTGGCGTTCTGACAGAAGCTTCACATCTACTGGAAAGCCTCCACCAGCATCTTCCTTTTACTCTATTAACATTCCTGATGAAAGTTTGATGTAGTACAGAGGCACAAATGATCCTCGTGGCCAACTCTCATTGCATTCTGTCCCCTTGCATCCCGGCCGTCTCATTCAATTAGGATTTTACACAAAAAGAGAAGCCAGATATTCTCTCAAAGGCTAAAAAACAATTTGCTTCTTGCAAAATGGAAGCATGAGCCAATTTTGATTTGATATTCACCATCAGTGACCTCCTAGTTTCAGCCAATGTATTATTCCCTCAGCAACTCATGCGAATTACACACAAAACTGGACAATTCTTCCTGGTTTTACTCAACTTCTGTAGGTAAAGACACACAGGTTTAGTTCATCAGCCTGGAAACACTGAAAACATTTGGTGCACAAACTATTTTCCGTCAGAAATTGTTAATAAATTTTACAAATAATTTCAATTACTTTTTTTCTGTAAAATTATATGCAGCCGTGTTACTTATTTTACTATTATTGAGATAATATTTTTATAAAAAATTTAGTTTGTGTTATTTTTGTACGTCTAATTTCAAGTTTAATTAAAATATGTAATATTTTTTATACATTTTTTTATTGTCCCTTTTCATTTTTAGTATTTTTTAGTTTTTTTATTATTATTATTTATATATTTTTTAATATGTCTATTTTCTTATTATTACAATTTAATTTTTAGTTATTTAAAAATTTTTATTTAAACAAAAAAATGTTGGCTTGGCAACTAGCTGAAATAAAAATAGCTATTATTATAGTTTTCAAATCAAAGTGTAGATATTTTAGATTCATTTGAATTTTGTTGTGTTTGAGTTATTTTTAGTAGTTTTTTAAATGTCTATATAGATTTATACATTTTGATTTCAGATTTAGTTTTAGTACATCAAATTAATTAAAGTTAGAACATATGCCTTGGCAACTAGCTGAATATGTCTTTTTTATTTATATATTATATATATTAACATAATGAGAAATGTTGCTCTGGCAATGACAACATTCAACAGTGGCATAAGAAACAACATGTTACACTGTTTTACTGACTGAAAAATAAATAAAAAAATAATAAAAAAATATCTTGAGATTACTATTACTACTAGATTGCTAAATAATTGCTAAATTTTAAATGAATATTATTTATTACTTCATATAATTAAACTATAATACAATGATATTTTTTCATAAACATTTACAGTATGTATACTAAAATATTCTATATTTAAACATGCACTTTGTGAATGTGAAGGTAATCTGATCAGCTGTATGAATAAAACCAATTAGTTTCTCTCTGAACTGAAGAACTTGTGAATAATTTGAAAATATTCCTGAATGTTCAGGAGTAAATGATTCGTTTGCTCTAGAGACGAAGAGAAACGCTGTTTAAGAGCATCCCTGTCTGTTCAGCTATAATGAGTTTAGCTCAGTATAAAACTGACCTCATGCTCTTTATTCATCTAAAGTAGTGAGTCAGATCTATAACTAATAGCTTGTTATGTGAAAGCACTTTCTCTTTTGGAGTTCTAAGAGCATTTGATATGAGGGATGATTAAAAATGCATAACGTAGTGCTGGTCAGTTATCAGACTGCATAAAACAGAGAACATCGAATGCATCAAAAATTAGTTTCATCCATTCACGTTAATAAAAATTCAGTTCTGTTTTGTGTGTGTATGTGTGTGTTTTATGACTAATTTAAGATTTTACTGAATCTCATTTTGTGTTCAGCTCTTCTTGACTCTGAGAGAATTTTATCCCCTCAGAAACAGATCATTTTTGTACTTTTTTTTCTTGCAATTCTGAGTTTAAATCAGTTCTGACTGCGAGATATAAACTCAGACTTCTGACTTTTCTCACAATTCTGGGTTTAAATCTTACAATTTTGAGTTTATATCTCAATTCTGAATTTTGATTTGATAATTCTGAGTTTATGTCTCAATTCTGAGTTTTTATCTGATAATTCTTAGTTTATATCTTGATAATGAGTTTATATCTCAATTCCCAGTTTATATCTCAATTCTGAGTTTGTCATAATTCTGAGTTTATGTCATAATTCTAAATGTATCTCTTAATTCTGAGTTTATATCTCAATTCTGAGTTTGTCATAATTCTGAGTTTATAATTCTAAGTTTATCTCTTAATTCTAAGTTTATCTCTTAATTCTGAGTTTATCTCTTAATTCTGGGTTTATCTCTCAATTCTAAATTTATATATAAATTCTGAGTTTCTCATAATTCTGAGTTTATATCTCACAATTCAGTTTTTATCTAAATTCTGAGCTTATATCTTACAATTCTAAGTTTAAATTGCAATTCTGAATGAATATTCATACTTGTGAGAAAAACCTTTTTTATTTTTTATTCAATGGTGAAAATGGAGTTCCATAGTTCCCACTCAAAAATACCCAGCCTACAAAAATTGCTTATAAATTTTGTGTTATGCTAAATTATCAACAAATATTGGATTCAACTTTTTGTTAACTTGTTTTCGATCCGTTAGCACAGGCTTTGTATTTATTTCTGGAACTGACTGGTCACTCAATGATCTGAGCTCATGCACCTTATGTTTGTGTGAACATTGCTAAGATGAGCTGCGGTCACACTTTATTTTAGGGTCCAATTCTCACTATTAACTAACCATTAACTATGATTTTGCATCAGTTAACTCCTTATTTGCTGCTTATTAATAGTTTATAAGGTAGTTGTTAAGTTTAGGGTATTGGGTAGGATTATGGATGTCATGCATTATATGCACTTTATAAGCACTGATATACAGCCAATTTGTTAATAATAGACATGCTAGTGTGAATTGGACCCTATACTAAAGTGTTACCTGAGCTGCAAATAATCCTCAAAAACTGAGATGCATAAGTTCATTTCAATGAGGCCTACGATCAATCAGCTCCAAATAAAGATATACAAAACCTGTGCCAGTTGAAAGAAAACAAGATTTGCTGATATTATAGCATAATAATTACAAGACGTCTTTAAACGGCCAATCATTTCAGCCTAAGATCACATTATTAGGTCATATTTTCATCACAGCACAACGGTTAATCAATGCAATGATGTGTGTTTGGGAATGTATTATTTGAATCTCTCACATTCAGTCAAATTATTGTTATGTATTCTTAAAGTCAGTTGTCAAAAGTCTTGTTTGCCCTGCATGAGAAACTCATTTAACATGTTAGTATATTAGTTGGACTTGACGCAGCTCTTGGTTGCATGTCACCAGCTCTGATATCAAAAGGTTTTGTCAATAAACACTTGTGCTAATAGCACCTTTGCCGTCAGTAGTCGGGTTTCAAATGTTTTCAGATCGGCGGGTGTGGCTTTCTATTGGCTGGTCATCGTGGCGACAGTGAGGCGGTGATGCTGAAGGCTTTATTATGAGGCAACGCATGAGCATAAGGAGCTCAGACAGAGAAGCTCGAGTCCATCATGTTTAACAGCAGCATTCTGCTCTCATAACGGCGTCAGAATGTCAGTCCTTCACAGCTTCTTAGGAAAATCACGCAAAGCACTCGAGTTGAGCGGCAGAAAACATTTGCATGAAATTTTGAAGTAGTAATTTACCCTAATAACCTTTGCTTTATTTACTTAACTTTAAAAAAATCACATATTAAGATATACTTAAGCCCTATGTAAATTGATCAAGCAACCACCCTTACAGAAAACACCATAGTCTTCCATGCATAGACTTAAAAGTATACTTTTGAAAAATCGTTTTTATATTTCAAAGATATTTCAAATCTATAATAAATTTGAAATCAATTACAAATAAGATGCATTTTTTATTTTCTAAACATTGCATTTAATTTCACACATAAGTGTAGTTTTTTAAAAGTATATTATTTGTATAATAAATGCACTTAATAAAAGTAGTGCACTTCTGTTTCACAAAGGCGCTGATAGCAAACTTTCTCTCCACTTTTCTGTTCTCGCACACTTTAAATGAGACGGGCATTATACGGTCACTGTGACTTCAGATCGCATTAGTGATGCGCGGTGTGACCGGACTCCTTGTTAATTTCGGCCACTGAGGCATTTCAGCCAGCTGTCAGGACAAGAGCGAGCGCCATGATCCCGACTCTCTGAGGGAAGCTTCTGATTGGCTGGAGATGAAGAGCAGAAATGCTCCATCACCCCTCTTAAGGGCTCCGGTGTGGCCACATCACACACAAAACCTCCTGCTGTCCAGCATTTATAGTGTGATTTATCATCACACACCGACCACTGAATGGATGTTAGTGTAGGAACTGAAAGAGCTCGTCTAATTTAGCAGAAACCTTCACTGTAAAGTGTTTGCATGGTGATTTATCAATATAGGGTGAATTGAAGTAAACTTATTCAGTTTACCTGAACTCACTCCACATGTAAAATGCACAGCGGCCTCCAAAATTATAAAAAAAGACATTGAGTTAAACGGATTTGGACACTTAAATCAACATGAAATTTTAAAGTAGAAAAATTTAAATAGTATTTTCTTGTAAAATGTACTCGCATAATCTTTGTTTTATTTATTTTAAATTAAACAAACTACATTATACATTGTATTTGGACACTTAAATCTACATGAAATTCTGAAGTAGAAAAAAAAAAATTGTAAAATGTATTCAAATGTTTTATTTACTTCAACTAAATAAAAAGAAATCAAATATTTTTATTATTTTTCTTAATAAACCTTGTTTTATTTACTTTAATTTCAAAAAAATATATATATATATTTTTGAACACTGAAATCGACATGACATTTTGATGTAAAAAATGTACACTAAGGTTAGTTTTATTTGCTTTAACTTTAAAAAATATTTTTACAGTGTATTTAGACACTTAAATCAACATGAAAGTGTGAAGTAGAAAATTATACATTTCCTTCAAAAGTTTACAAAAATACTTTTTGTTAATTTACTTTAACTTCAAAAAAAATTTTTTTTGTTTATTTGTTTGAGCACTATAAAAAAAATATTGGTAGTGCATTTTAAAAAATGTCAAAATGTCAAAATTTCAAATTTTATTTAACGTGACTTGCCTTTTTGCCTTGTTATTATTTATTAAATTTACTAACTAAAATAATTAAAACTGTAAAAGTAAATCCTACTCCGAATGTCTACAGTGCATTAGATCAAAATATCCATACAAATAAAGATATCACACGATAAACACCTTTAAAAATGTTTGTCAGGTTTGAGATCCAGAAAACAGATCCAAACATTTTTGGGCATGTGTGTAAAGCAAAATCCCTCCAAACAATTCAGAGAAAATTAGTTTGACCTGCATAAACGGATTATCTATGTACAAAACAGATATTATGTGAAATAGTAATAACGTCATGTGATATTACATAACTTGCATTCAGCCTGAAAACATGAGAAATGCTCGTGACCTCGGGTCACAGAAATAATCATAAGATTACAACTATATTCTCTCTCTCTGAAAGCTGTGTCCCAAAACAAAAGGAAACAAGACTGAATTCTCCATCCACAGCGCTGATAAACCTCCATTAAGATCCATACAGATGACTGAAAAAGCACAGTTAAATTCCTAGAAATGAAAAACTAATCCTTAAAGAGAACACTCTGAAACCATTCAGATACACAAACACATATGCAATAAAAGCATCAGTGCCAGAATGCTTTTTCTTTGTACTATAGCACCAGTGCACATGGATCTGTTCTAGGTCGGTGAGTCTGAACACTGGGAATGATGATTATTAATAATAATAATAATTATTATTATGATGATAAGTAGTAGTAGCAGTAGTAGTAATAGTAGTATTAATTTCTTTGTTTATATATCCGAATTGAGAATTTGATGCTTGGTTTCACAGTCAGGCCTTGGACTTAGTCAGGTTTAGGCTGTAGTTCAATTAGGACATTTAAGTATATTTTATAAACGTTTCTTAGAGAAAAAAAAAAGAAAGAAAGAAAAGAAAAACATTACTGGTGTTCTGGGACTGTGTGAGATATAAATAAATAAAAAGTCTGGATCATGAGATATAAAAAAGAAAAAAAAAAGCATTAAAATTATTGTGAGGCAGGGGCGGATCTACCACCCCAGTTGGCAGCAGTGAATTAAAGACTATGGCCAATTTGAAAATTTACCAGCGCCAAATGATTCGCGAAACCGCTTTGAACTCCCGAACTGACTCAAATGATTCGCGATCCCCAAACTGACTCAAATGATTCGCGATCCCGCTCTGAACTCCCGAACTGATTCAAATGATTCGCGATCCCCAAACTGACTCAAATGATTCGCGAACCCGCTTTGAACTGCTGAACTGACTCAAATGATTCCCGATCCCGTTCTCTGACATATATTCAGATATAAATGTAATTTAAAAAATAAATTAATAATTTTCGATTTTCAAATATTGCACCTGTCAAACATAGTTACCCACTTTTAAAAAGCGTGAGGATACGTAACAACTTCGTTTTGTGTCAGAACTTTCACACTTTCATTCATAAATTCACCCAGTTTGTGTTTGAAAAGCGACAGGGATTGAATCGCAGAAATGGAACTTGCTGTATAAAGCAGAACGTCACGGAATTCGGCCATTTTTTAAAGAATAAATCAAAAGTAGAGCATTTAATCAAATCTCGATATGGACTAGTGTCTGCAATATTAAAGTTGTCCAGTACCATTGCTCCCTACACGCAGAGTAGGGTGCCAACCCAGTTGCTCAAAAAAACAAAAAAAACTTCCTCCATTCTACCAAGCTCCCTAGTGTTTGCGGTTGAATGTTCATGATTGATGGATGAAAGATCTATGCCCAGGTAAAGGACATCAGCAATCCAGGGAAGAGAAAAGAAAATTAAAGTAAAAAAAAAAAAAAAGAGTTTCAATTTAGGGACCGTCTCTAAAGTTACATGCGATATTGGCATACACTTTTCTAACGTCAGTAGCATTTAAAGAGAATGACTTATAGTCATAAAACAACTGTAATTGTTCATGTAGGTGTCAGCTATAATGTACAATTGTATTAAATGCTTGATATTTATTAAAATAATCTGTAAATCATATGTAAATTATGCTACTCTTCCACTTGGGCTCAAAAGCAAATTTGAAGCTCAATAGCATTTGAGGAGAAGACTTGCAGTCATAAAACAATTGTAATGTGTTCATTTATGTGCCAGCTACAATGCACACCTTATACATTTTTAATATATATTAAAATAAAGTATAAATCATTTAGGTAAAAACAAGGCCCGTTTATCACTTTCAGTTTCAAGTTTTTTTTTTTTTTTTTTTTTTTTTTTTTTTTCAGGTTCCCTTACGAAAATTACCCACGGTTTTAACAATAACACCACAAATAATTTTTTTAAACTTTTAAACTCACAGCATATCATTTTGGTTGCAATTAGATAACTCAATTAAAGGGGAGGTGAAATGCTCGTTTTCACTCAATATCATGTTAATCTTGAGTACCTACAGAGTAGTACTGCATCCTTCATAACTCCAAAAAGTCTTTAGTTTTATTATATTCATAAGAGAAAGATAGTCTGTACCGATTTTCCCCGGAAAAACACGAGTGGCTGGAGGCGTGGCGTGTGGGCGGAGCTAAAGAATCACGAGCGCCAGTAGGCTTTTGCTTTGAGAGCATCTGGAAGCTGTGACCTATGTCTGTGTCACTGTGAGGACAAAACCAACCAAAACAAACCATGGCTAACCAGATTCAGCGTATATTTATGATCCAGAATCAGATCCAGAGGCTGAAATTGAACAAGAGCAGCATCAGCAATCAGTATCTATGTGGTATGTACTGAAACTGTATATATTTGCTTAGCTGTTTTGGAAAATGACTAAGTTCCACTTTGTCGTCTTTTTTTTTTTAAGCTGTACATGTGGAAAGTGCAGTTTGGTGACAACATCGCATGTTGTTTACTTGATGTGCTTACGCGCCGATAGCTAAGTTAATAACACGGAGATATTTGAAGCAGTTTTACTCACCGCATGTGGTTCCAACACACAATCGTGACCCTTTTTCGTTTGGACTGCATCATCCTTAAGAAATAAACGATGTGCAAATCCGGTGTCAAACTGGGCCTTGTTTGTTAAACAAGCATCTTCGAAATGCAGGGAACAAACACAAACACTTGCACAACTCCGTTGATGCTCTGTAAAAATAAACTCCATCCACTGGTCCCTTAATGCTGTTTCTCTTTTGGTAATCTGTGCAGGGTTGTCTTGCCCTGGCAACCAAAAACACACTTCTTTTGTGACATTTGGTGACGCTCTCGCTCTGATCAGTGAAGTCTGTTGTGCTCTCAGTGCTCTGCTATACGGGAGCTCGCACTCTTCCGGCAGAAGTGCCTCAGGACCCATATAAGGAAATTCCGCTCCATCTAACGTCACACAGAGCCATACTCGAAAAAAACTTTCCGAAACTTGTGACAAACCGGAAGGAGTATTTTTGGAACAGAAATACTCCTTCAAACGTGCAACTTAATTTTTGAAACTTTGTCCATGTTTAGCATGGGAATCCAACTCTTTAACAGTGTAAAAAACTCAGTATGCATGAAATAGCATTTCACCCCCCCTTTAATATTAAAATAATTATTAAAAATACATTTTAAACCATACATTTTTAAAGACTTTAACCATGCAGTATACTTGTATTAAACTACAACATTGTGAAAAGTTATATTTAAGTTACAAATAAAATACAAATACAAACAAAATTAAATTAAATATTTCCAAAATTTTTTTTTTTTTTTTTTTTCTTTTTTTTTCCAAGCATGTTGTCTGTCCAAACTGAATGTGAAGCTGCTACCAGTCAGAACAAAAGTAATGTTTCACGTTGACTGGATTTTGGACCAATGATATTTCACTGTGTTCACAGAAAACACAAACTAATCCATGGACAGCTGTACAACACAAAAACTGCTTGTAGACTGAGTCCTGTTTATTGACCGTGAGAACATGCTTCGGATCAGAACATTAATCACATATTGCATTTTATTAGACAGCATGTTACAGATCAGTTAAAGTTAAGCTTTCATTTTAAATAATACACAGAAATTAGTTCTAAGTTAAAAAGAAAGAGATCTAACAGTGTTATTTTAGATGTTGGCAAGACTTTCTGTTCTGTTCTTCATGTTGGACTCAATCCAGCAATCTGACTGTTCCAGCAAGACATTTAATCGTTTATAGAAACTTCGTAATGTTTCACACGGAGATGAAAGTAGTTATCAAACCTTGATATAATCTGTGGAATGTATTTGAGTGTTTCTAGTGAAATACTACTTACAAATCACCTGTTTATGATGAATGATTATAATTATAGGGTTGAACTCATGAATACACAATGCATTTAACCGAACATTTGACCGCTATTATACATACCATGTATGCTTTTCTGCCTATATTATCTTAACTTGTTCATATGATGATTTTTTAATCACTCAACCAATTTAATTTACATATATCTTGCAGCAAAGAAATTCAATTAAGATTTTTCACATTCTCAGGACACACACACACAAAAAAAACCCTAAGTAATATCAAAATTGCCACAAGAGACATCTCGACAATGTCTTAAACTGTGTTAAAAAATCAGTAATATTGTGGAATATTATTTATATTAAAAATAATTGTCTTTTATTGTGATATATTTTAAAATGTAATTTATTCTTGTGATGCTCCGCTGTATTTTCAGCATCATTCCTCCAGTCTTCAGTGTCACATGATCTTCAGAAATCAGAATAATATGATGATTTTTGTAAAAAATTTAAATAAAAATAGAAAAAAACTTTTCCGCAAGGATGCATAAAATGGATCAAAAGTCACAGTAAAGACATTTATATCATTAAAAAAGATTTTCATTTCAACTTCATTGCACTTTCTATTCATCAGTGAATCCTAAAGAATAAAATGTATCACGGTTTCTGCAAAAAATATTGTGCAGCACAACTGTTTTCAGTTTTGATAATCAGAAATGTTTCTTGAGCAGCAACTGATCATATTATTCTGATTTCTGAAGATCACGTGACTCTGAAGACTGGAGGAATGATGCTGAAAATACAGCGGAGCATCACAGAAATAAATAACAGTTTAACTGATATTCACAGAGAAAACAGCTGTTTTAAACCGTAATAATATATCACAATTTCTACTGTATTTTTGATCAAGCCTTGATGAGCATAAGAGACTTTCAGAAGTACCTAAAATTGACAGACAGGTAGTGGCAGGTGTACCAATCAAATAGTCACCTCATGTAAAGCGGTCAACCTACATGCAAATAAATCACAACCAGCACTAATGCACCGCGACACACGTGTGTTCGAGCGGTTAAACCTGACCAGCGGCCTGCTTTGAATCCTGCGTCATTGTTACATTTCAAAGATCAATGGCCTCGTGTTCCATTTAACAGCAACATTTTTACACTCAGGACACCTTACAAATCACACGCGCTCACACATGTTTGCACAGCACTGGGATTTACAGCATGGCAAAGAGCGTTTATGAAGAGCAATGTTCTGGCTCGGAAATCTGATCACAGGAGACACGTTTGTCGTAAAATAACCGATATATATATATATATATGCACGCACCTGTGACTGCACATAAGTTGAATTCCATGTTAAAGAGTCAAGAGTACAAATCTAACATTTAAAAGAAAATACTAGTGGACATCTTACTGTGCAGTGTACACTAAAAATAGTACGAGTTAATGCATAATAATAATCATAAAGCTTCATTTATGATTATTTCTACTGTATAAATTTCTTCTGAGCAGCTGATAAAAACGTCACAATAATCCACACCACTCCAGTCCAGCAGTTAATGTGTTGAGAAGACAAATGCTGGCTGTTTTTAAGAAACAAACACATCAATTAAATGATTTAAACTCAAAATATCCTTAACAATGCTTCCTCCAGAGAAACAGACCATCTCCTGTTCTCCTCTCACATCAAAATAATAAATAAAATAAAAAAGTCTTCATGATGTATTATCTTCCTACAAACAAGCAGCTTTTACACTTCTCCAGATGTTCACTGATGGACTGGAGCGATGTGGATTATTGTGATGTTTTTATCAGCTGTTTGGACTCTCATTCTGACGGCACCCATTCACTGCAGAGCATCCATTGGTGAGACACTGATGCAATGCTACATTTCTATAAATCTGATGAAGAAACACCTGTGTGGCGTCAGTGCAGCTGTTTACACACTGAACATGAGAGACGTCTGCTCTCATTATATTCACAGTCTCCATGCTCATTAATCTCTACAGTAACAGGTGGATCTGATTAAGATTCACACACTGACACAGAGTTTATCACTCACTGCAATTAACACACGCTTCACTGCACAAACAGGTAGTCAAAAACACCAACTTTACACTTTAAAAGGCATTTAACCTCAGTTTGCACCAGTCTGGTTTAATGGTTAAACATTCGCTGAGATCTACAAATCCCTCACACATTAGTCAAACCCAAAGACTTATTGCAGTACAAAAATAAAACTCAACACAGTCTGTGAGTGATGATGTCGAGCTTACAGTATATGATGTGGAAATACCAAAATATTAAAAATATATATATATTTGACAGAACAGTACAAACCGGATAAAAGAGGTGCATCTGAACAACTTCGGTCAGAACACAAACAAAAATGGGATTGCTAGGACAAAAGTTATGTTTGTTAAATGTTTGAGATTTAAAAAATGGTTTTAAAGTAGTCTACTATGCTCACAAAGACTTTATTTATTTAAAAATGCAATAAAAAAACAATTTCTTACATTTAAAAATAATTGCTTTATTCCTGTGATGCAAAGCTGAGTTCTCAGAATCATTGCTCAGTCTTTGAGGTTTTAATTTTAACAATAAACCCCTGTTGTACAGTACATTTCTTGCCAAAAAAATTCTTTTTTATTTTAATTTGATTGAAATATCAATTAATGTTTTATGCTTTGCTTTGATAAGACAAATTACAATACACAACACGGAGTTTCTTAAAAAAAAAAAAAAAAAAAAACATTTAATTGCGCCCTACTTTTATAAAACAATTAATAAATTAAACTTGGTTTTATGAATTCAATTAATTTAACATACTTTCGGTTATTAAAAATGAATTAAACCATTCAAATGGAATCCAGAAAAAATTTAAATATATATTTTATTTTTTTCTTGGTGATGAGTGATGCATGTAATGCTGTAATTTTAATAAAGTTTGATAGAAGAACATTTGTATTCAGTCCAGTCATATTTAAATCATTTGAATATGTTTTTTTGTTTTTTGTTTTTTTTTAAAAACCTTTGTTAGTCATGTTTCATCTCTCATGCATCACTGTTTTGAATTCATGATGCTGCTTCAGGGTCTTTCTAAAACATGACAGTAGTTTTGAGTTAACTGAAAAGATCAGAAAAAATGCAAAACCTTTGGCAAAAGTGCAGATAACGTCTACACATCTACACATAAGTGACACGAGCTGCAGTCGTGCAACAACTATTAGCATTTCCTAAACTGCCAAAAACAACCACAGCAGAGCCGTAGATCAATATGGCAAAACCATCTGAGACAATCACGAGTTTTGGCATTTCAAATCTGCAATTAAAATGCTAATTTGATGTCAAGTGATAATAAATGACAGCATTATAAGATATCCATGTCAGTCTTAATACTCTTCCCATGTTCAACGGCAGGAAACTCGTCTTCGAGATCTTGTTTTGTGAAAACACTCCCACAGCCAATCGAAAACCGAAGTTGCACAACAATCTGATGGGAAATTTTCTCAATGTACTGAAACGTCAATCATCTTTAAAGCCGCAAATGATTTGTTCTCATTTGGTGCATGAAATTATTTCACAGAAACTCTTGTATGCTTCGTGCTCATCTGAATTCAACACCAGTTTCTTGTGCGGTTCGTTCATTATGCATGAAGATGATAAATTACAGACCTTGGACTAAATCAGAAGCAACAGCGCCGCTAATTGCCTTTGTTTGAGAAGAAAATCACACCGCCAAATTAGCCTGGTGTTTTTATATTCATAATTAAGTTCATTTAAGACATAGACTCGCAGTGCAATGTCACAATCTGGGTGTCGATTTTACAGCTCTAGAAAGAATATAATAAGAGTGAGAGAAGCGAATCGGAACCAGACGAAACCAGAGAAAGAAAGAAAGAAATGGAAGAAATAAAGACTGAAGTATAAATGAAATTTCTGTATTAGGAGAGAAATCTGCACAAATCGAGCACCGTTTACAAGCCAGTCTTAATGATCAGTTTGTTTCTTGCTTTAAACAACTTACTTTTTTTTGGCACATTAAATACACAATGCACATTCATCCTCTCCTTTCATCTTTACTGAGGAAAAGGACATTTCAATGACTAAGCTCGTGCTGAATCATCATGTAAATAAAAGTCGATGCAGATAATCTTCAGATCATTCTCAGGAAACATGAAGACCAACAGGATACTGAACTAGTTTCACTGATAAAAAAATACACACTGCTGTTCAAAGTTTTGATTTTATATATATAAATTAATACTTTTAGTCGGCAAGGCCGTATAAAATTGATCAAAAGTGACGTAAAAATATTTAGAATGTTAAAAAATTCAAATAAAATGCCGTTCTTTTGAACTTTCTACACATCAAAGAATCTGTAAAAATACAATGTATCAAGTTTACCACAAAAACATCAAGCAGCTCGATTGTTTTCAACATCGATAATAATCAGAAAGGTTTAATGAGCAGTTAATTATCATATTAGATCATGTGACACTGAAGACTGGAGGAATGATGCTGGAAATTGAGGTTTTGATCACAGGAATAAATTACATTTTAAAATATATTCGAATAGAAAACAGTTATTTCAAATGACAATAATATTTTTTAATTTTACTGTATTTTTTTATTATATAATTGCACCCTCTAAAACATAAAAAAAATAAAAATATTTACGGAAACCAAACTTTTGAATGGTAGATGTTTGGTTTTCATTGGAATATTGTATTAAATGAGTTCTACAGAAATGCAATCAACTTTGGTGAAAAAAAAAATAGAATTATTTATTTTTTTGCACTCCCTGTTCCCTGTTATAGTCATTTACTGTCCTGGTACTTTGTTTTGAGCTGAGGAAAATTATTCAGATCCTTAAAATGTAAGAGTGTTTTAATTGTTTTAAACGATCAAACTGAAATGTCTCTGAGCAGAAGTGACTCACAACTCAATCTTCAGACATGATATCTTCTCTCATTAGTCGTGTGTAAAATTAACAGTCAAAGCTGTGCCTTCAAGGCAAGTTCTGAAACGCCTCGGGTTCCCATGTGTTTGGAAAGACAGCATATACAAACTACATCACATGCAGACAGCTTTACTTTACTGACAAAGTTGATGGCTCTGTGCAAATACTACGACATATGAATATGGTAATCATCCAATACTACGGTATAAGAACAGGTCTGGATACCAAACAAGACACGTTCCTGAATCAACATCCTTGTGAGTCTTTAGTTTTAGTTATTTTAGTTAGTTATTTTTTTTATGGCTTTATAGTTACCTAATATTATCCTGCTTGGAACAACATTTCTATCAGCCCTTTTTAAAATGTTTTTTTTTGCCGGAAATGTCTTTCAAAGAAACTCAAATCTGAACAGCCATGAAACTTTACAAACTAACTTCTTAAACTTTGCAAAAATGCACAAAACTACTGTGAATTTTCCAGGATTTTATCAGCTAAACTGACATCCTCGTGTACATCTAGAAATCAGAGGAGTCAAAGATCAAGGAGTTTCTGCTGATCTTTCCTCTGTCTGTCCGTTTTAAAGTCGAAACCCTCCGTCTAACTGCCTGTATAACAGATTCACCTCAAACTGACACGCCAACAACCACGAAGCATGACTGGAATGACTAACAAACAAACAAGAGCAGCCCAACTACAGAGGAAAACAAACAGGTTTGTACAAGTTCTGAAGAATATATAGTGTTTGCACATGCAAATGATGCTAACAAGGCACATGCACTGATGAACCATAATCGGTTTCTCTAATTAAAATGTAATTGTATGTTAAGAATAACGTTGGCTCTTTGATTATTTGCTTTGGTTTATTGTCTGCTAAATTCAAAAATGACATAAAAAACATTCAAATGCTGAAAGACAATGCACACGATTTTAAACCTCTGTTGCGTTTTTTTGCAAAAATAAAAAAAAAGATGTATCTTTTTTTTTTTTACTTCATTTGAAATGGTACAAAAAAGGTTTTGGCACTTGCTATTTGACAATAAATAAAAAAATTAAATTAAATCAAATTACATTTATTAATTTTTTAAATTAAAATTAAAATTAAAAAATTTTACTAAAAAATGTAAAATTTAAAATTTAAAAATTTAAAAAATTTTTTTTTACATTTAATATAAAAAAAAATGTAAATAAAAAAAAAAATTAATAAAAAAAAAAAAAAAATCATGAACATGATTCGAAAAAGTTAAATGGCCCTGAATAAACAAACACATGTTTTTCTGTTAAAAAATGACTGCATTATAAACAAATGGGAAATGAATTTCATTTAGTGGAAATGTTCAAACTGTGCTCAAAATCAAATTTTACAATTTACCACTTATTAAGATGTTTGGCTTTGATTTTCACAGTTTTAGAGTAAAAAAATGTTTTGGAAAATGTATTAAAAATTATTTTTGCATTTTTGTGCATTTTTCAAAGCAGTAAACTTCTTTAACTTTTTTAATTTCTTAAAACAAAAAAACAAACTTAAGTCTGTGCTCCAAAGCATTCAAGATTTATGACTCATTCCCAGCTTTCTTCTCAGAACAAGTTTTTCCATTGAAACGAAGGCAAATGCAACAAAAGCTACAAAGTATGCATGATGTTCTCGCATACTATAAGACATTCAATCCCTCTGTCTTCAAATTCTGAAGAATCACCTCCTTCTTTGGCAGAGGAAGCCTCATGCATGATCACGCACACACACACGCACACACACACACACACACGTCAGACACATGCAAGATGCATGTAGCATTCTTCACACTACTATGGAAGGCCAACTCTGCCATAAGTCTTTAAACAGAATGCATGAAATTTGAATGTTTTAAGGTGACAACACACAGCAGCCAATGAAATTGCAGTATTTGAGACTATATTTCACTGGTATACATGTATACAAATATCAGATATCATGTTTATAGATGAAAGATGTCATGTTGGACAAGGGATTTTGGCTCCGTCTGCCTTCCACATACAATAAACAGGTTTATCTTTGGTGTAGGAGCCTCGTGTAACCTCTTCCCAAACGTTTCATTTACACATCACAGGCCGTCCTCGTCCTTCATCTGTATCTGACCCTGGAACAGAGTCACGCCGCTCGTTTATCTCCAAACAAAAGCAGTAAATGAGCGACGCTGCGTTTCAGGGACAGAAAAGGCTATTCTGTAGTGACCCTGAGAGCCGTGCAAGGACTCTCCTCTAATAAATATGAGAAAAAAGTAGTGAGGATTTGGTTAAAGGTGAAGAGTGTGATGTGTTAGATGTTTAAACACTTTAATCTTTACTTTTCATCTGACTCAAGCAATGCTGTGGTTTATTAGTAAAATATATAAAAATGTCATTTTTGATTAGTAATATGCATTGCTGAGAATTCATTTGGACAACTTTAAAGCTGATTTTCTCAGTATTTAGATTATTTTGCATCCTCAGATTCCAGATTTTTAAATAGTTGTATCTCGGCCAAATATTGTCCGATCCTAATACACCATGCATCAATGGAAATATATTTATTCAGATGATGTATAAATCTCAATTTCGAAAATTTGACACTTAAGACTTAAGAAGGTTTTGTTTGTCCAGGGTCACATTTCTACTATAATGAAAACTTCAGCACTGAAATTCATCAGAGAGCTGTTGACCGAGTGAACGTCCATTAGAGTCAAGTTTCATGACAAAATCCTGTCAAAGACAGCGCTGAGTGAAGAATGAGACTTTAACAAAGACAAACGATCATCGTAGATCACCCTCAGATGCATTTCAATGCTGAAAAACTAGTGGAAGTGTAAAAAAAGTGGCATTGGAAACACATTATTTCCATTAACATGTAGTAAAGTGAATGTATAATCATTCCATTGGAAAACTATACAAATATACTTTAGTAATGAAGAACAATAATAACTACGAATGCCATTTTTAATCCAATGTCACTGTTGTGGATCGATGTGCAAAACTGGTTTTTGTGGCCGTGGCCAACATTTCTCTTCCAGCAGCAAACATGTAAATCCTGCGTTAACAGAGAAACGAGAACATGAGCGTTTGGTCGTTCTGCTTTTAAAGGCAAAACACACTGGTAATGCAAAATCCTGACTTTCCATCATCTCAAACCAGATCCTAAACCCACACACTGACACAGAACCGCACGATTAAAGAACAAGCCTGCAGACTTTCTGAATAAAAAAAAATAGAGATCACTCTGAAGGTGATTCTGGACAACAACTGTAAACGTAAAACAACTTCTGGGTTGCTTCAAAGGAAGGTTTTTGCTTAACTATCGATACGCACTAACTCAAGTAACCTTGTAAAGTCATACAGAGGCAGGTCAAGATGTGCATGAGTTCAGATCTCTTCGGTCATCAAGGTCTCACAAAAACAGACGCCTGACCTGCAGATCATTAACCTTCCTCGTCTCATTTTTGACAATTTACAAGAGATAACATGGTATTGTTGTCTAAGATTAATTTATAAAGAGATGACTTTGCCTTAAAAATATGAATCTAACAAGAACATGGAAATAAAATAAATGCATATAAATGTATTTAAATAAAATTAATCTTATGTATATATATACACACACACACACACACACACACATATATATATATATATATATATATATATATATATATATATATATATATATATATATATATATATATATCCTAAAATATTTTAGTAAATTAACATTTTAAAATAAAACGTGTAAAATAAATCAACAAATAAATAATAATAGCAACAAAAACAATACATTTAATTAAAAAATAATAATTGAAACCATTATGCTTTTATTAATTAAAACATTTTGTATACACATACACACATATTTTACCTCAAAAACAATAATATTAACAATAATAATAATTAAATATTTCACATTTTATGATTTTAATATATGCCCAGAATTTCATTGTTGTTGCTTGTTTAGTTGTTTTGTTAAAAAAAAAAAATATTTACTGACATAGTTTCAAGTAAAAAGTAAAAAATAAATAAATTATATATATATATATATATATTATATATTATATATTTATATAATTATTATTATTACTGTTTTATAGGCATAAAGCCAGTACAACAAATATTATAATCTCATTAAAAAATAAATAAAAAAACATGTCATTAAATGCTTCTAATACCAGCCTCGACTGTATCGTATTTCTTTTTTTCCTCTTTAGATTTTGATTCATGACAGGTTTCACCTCCAACAATCTTCATTCAAACTAAACTTCGCTAAAAAGCATTGCATATTAGAAGCTGCTACATTAATGTCATTGTAAGCAACGTTCTTCAGCTCTCTAAAGGAACACATTAGGAGCCACAATGGTGGAGTAACAGTCTTCGTGGGAGGCCGCTGGTTTAAGATGAATTAGGAAAGTGATATCCCTCCATAAACTCTGTCTGCATCTATACAGCTCCGCTCAGCTGGACCAAACTCTCCCAGCGACTCAGAAACGCACAAACCTATTGTGTCTGTGTCCTTTGCACTTATGTCTGCTCTGACTGCCTCCTGTCCCACAATGCTCCTCTGTTCTGGGAGCGTCCCGTGAGAACCGCACATAAAGGACACTGAAGCATATATCACAAGGTTCATATAACACTGTGACCGAAGCTCGGGGTCTCCAGAAAGAGCCAAGTGGAGAAAGAGGTTTCCTCACACATTCCTCTTTCTGTTCATGCGGCTTATCAGGTTCCAGACTGGAGATATGAAAGAGAAAACGACATGAGAACAGAGAGAGAGAGAGAGAGACAGAGACAGAGAGAGAGAGAAAGAGATCGATCGAGAGAGAGAGAGAGAGAGAGAGAGACAGAGACAGAGAGAGAGAGAGAGAGAGAGAGAAAGAGATCGAGAGAGAGAGACAGAGACAGAGAGAGATGATGTTAGGTTAAAAGACAGGAAAATCACTAAAGAAACATGTTTTTAACCAGATGTTGCTCTTTTTTTTGGTTCAGGAGATGTTAAATGAAGTACCAACCTTGTCGGAATTGCTTCTAAAAATGCTAATAATAATTAAAAAACAAAATACAATACTTGTTTTGGGACTATTATTATTATTATTTATAATATTAAATAAAATTTGGCATGTTATCCCTTCAAATCCTCCCTAATGCAATGCAATAAGGAAAACAATAAAAAATTAATAAATAAATATTAATTACTGCAATGCATGATTGTTTTTCTGGAATTTTGGAATATTGGATTTTATTTTTTATTTTTTTTTGGTAATTAAAATTATTCTCAAAACGTGAATACATTAATAAATAAAAATAACCATATGATATTTATGTATTTATATTGTTTTTTTTTTTTTTAGAACAATTGTTTTTCATTATTCGGTTCAACAGCAGTATTACTGAATACCATCATCTAACATTAAAATGTTAGATGCTTAAAGTGCCAACAAAGCTTCTTCTAAAAATAAATAAATACATAATAATAATAATAATAAAATACTTTGCATTGTTAAATAGTAGCTTGTTTTCTGGATTTTTTTCATACTTATTTAGCAGGTTTCCTACCTTATTTCCCTTTTAAAAAAGTCATTATTGCAGTGTGCTTTAATGTTTAATGCACTGCATTTAATTTTAATCGTTGGAATTACTGAATATTGGAAAAATATTAAAATTCTCATTTACAGGGGTTAAAATAATTTAAGAGGCTTTAATACTAAACACTATGTTTAAACACACCAACCTAAACAAATAATCTTTTTTTTTTTTTTGCCGAAACTTTCTAGAAGAAATAAGAACTGGAAATATATAACACACACACACACACACACACACAAACACACACACACATACACACACATCAGTAAATCAGTCTTGATGTTGAGATGTATGGAGACACATGTGAGATTACTGTGACAGAGAAATAAAAACGAGTCTGGAGAAACTGCACGTACTGCATGAGTTATTACCAAGAAAAAAGAGGAACATGTACTGTAGATAAAAACAGGTCCTGAGAGACACAGTATTATTTCTACACAATTATCATGATTGATGTAACGTTTAAATGATGACGTGTTTAACACAAAATCCAAAACATACAGTGATACTCAGAAAAAACAATTAAAATTAAATAAAAAATTAATCTTACTTAAAATTAACCTCCCTACTGCAATGCAATGCACTGCAAAAATAAATAAATAAATAAATAAAACATTTAAAAGTAGTTGCACAAATAAAAAATTATTAATAAAAAATTAAATAATGGAGCTTGTTTTTGGGACCATTCACTTTTTTTTCATAGAAATTCAACTCAACAAATTTTCCCTATTCCAATGCAATGCAAAAAACAAATCAACAAACATTTTTTCTATTAATAAATAATTGTTTGTATTTCCAATTATTCTCAATGACTTTAAAAAAAAAATACAAACACACACACACACAAACCCAGTATTAAAGCATTAGAATTGAATCTTGTGTTTGGGACCATAACATTTTTTATAAAACGTAAGGCTTGTACTGCTGTGTCAGTCACATCACCTTCATCATTATGTTTAATATTATGCATTTTTAATCAGATCTCAGTCTGCGGTTGATATTCGGTTCATTTGACATGAAAATGGAAGTCGAGTTGCATTGTGGGTCTGATGCATAATGCACACAACTCTAATATGTCATCCAGGAACTTTATGCATTCAGAAATATCATAATGTGCACAATATGCATGCTGCAAAAATGAAAGCAGTGTGGTAGGATGCATGCCGAAAATAACGCTTTTTAGGGAGTGTCACCCGAGTTCACCTATTACTTTAATATCTGGTTTGGCTTTCATTCTCTCTGCAGTCGAAGCACAAAAGACTTTCAAACTAAAAGTGCTATTCACAATCCAACCACTTGAACAGACATTCATGTCTTAAAAAGATTCAAGTTCGTTGAGTTTGAGTCTTATGATTTCTCAGCCTCTTCTATACAGTCTGATGTTTACAGGAAAATATAGCATGGAGGTTTAATAAATGTAAAACAGGTTCGGTCTCTTTACTGTGCTTTAAGTTACTCAAGAGTCACTCTTCCCGAGAAATTCACAGGATTCATGTCATGGCGTATTAACTCGAGTAACAGTTTCAGTTTAATATCTGCAAACCTCAGCGGCGATCAGAAACATTAACAGAACATCATTCAAATCAAATCGAATTGAACGAAAAAGTGTTTATGCAATATTTTACAAAGATGCAAATGTTGATTTTATAACATTTCCGAGCAGTTTAGCTTTTATTGCACACTAAATCATTTAGATAAAATTGATGATGCTGACTTGACAAATCCCGTGTTAAGTCTCTTCTGCTCACCAAGGATGTATTAATTTGATAAAAAATAAAAATAAATTTAAAAAAAACTTTAAAAAACACACCAATATTGTGAAATATTTTTATGATTACGAATAATTAATTTCTAATGTCAGGTATTATAAAATATAATTTATTTCTGTGATGCACAGCTGTATTTTCAGCAACATTCCTACAGTCTTCAGTGTCACATGATCTTCAGAAATCAGAATAATATGCTGCTCAAGAAACATTTCTGATTATTATCAATGTTGATAACAGTTCATATTTTTGTGATGAATTTAGTTTTTTAGGATTCTCTGGTTAAATTTTAAATAGAACAGCAATAAAATAAAAAAAAAAAATTGTAACGTTAAATGCCTTCACTGTCACTTTTGATTAATTAAATGTGTCCTTGTTCAATAAAAGCATTAATAAAAATAAAAACTGTTGTGTCCCATCAATGTATGAGGAAGCAAAATGTAAAGACAAATGTAAAAAATTAGTGTTTAAATATCAAAATCTTTTAGTAACCCAAATGCAGAGTTTAAATTATACAACAATGCATTACATCCATTAACCGAATGCAAACCTCTCTTCAATTGCAGAGTTAATTTCCATACTGACTGCTAAAATCATAATTATATATACAACATAAGTTGTGCTAGTTCTTTAGTTTGTGTTTTCTAACCCAGTTCTCATCACACGTCTAATCGAACCCATCTGCACTAATCAGTAAAAGTGTAGAAGCACAAGCAATCCGTCAGGCCGAGACTTCCAGCTATTCAGAGATGGTCTCCATATCACACGCGATGAATTATTCATATATGCAAATACAGAGCTTCAACATGCATGCATCGAAGCCCTCCTAACCTCACCGCCGCTTACAACACTAAACAAACATCTGCTTTCTTATGCAATGACATTGAGGGGTTTTTTGTCTTGATAAGATCCAAATGTTTTGACGTTGTTCATTCTTTGGCCACGGATCATATGTTAGTCATAAAGTGTTTTGTAATGTGTAAAATGATAGCGCCCCACCGCAGAGATCTCGGTTTCAGGCGGATGCGATTGACTTACTGTGTGTGTGTTTGCTTCACTGACTACAACAAATGAAGCTGGAGGGATGCACAGCAGTCCGATGTTTGCTGATAAGGGAAGACACGAGACTCATTCAGTCCACATCACTGAGCTACTCCTGTCCGGTGTCCTATGAAATACAAAAACACTTCAAACAGGTGAGCGACTGATGGCAGGCGGCACATTTAAACCCTGCTAAATATTAACTATCTGCTGTGTATGCAAACAGCAGCATGTCAGACCTAATGTTTGATTAAGTATCAGGTGTTTGCAGTTTTTCAAAGCTTAAAGGAATAGTGCGCCCAAAAATAGATGTTCTGCAGTGAATGGGTGCCGTCAGAATGAGAGTCCAAACAGCTGATAAAAACAAGTCCATCAGTTAATGTCTTTAGAAGCCAAATGCTGTGTTTGTAAGAAACAAAACCATCATTTTGGTGTTTTAACATTTCAGTCATTTCCACAATAAAAAATTCATGTTGTCTCTCACATCAAAAACCAGCCACATATTTGTTTAGAGCTGTTTTGGCTTGTATCTGTGCAGATTTCTCTCAGATTCACACAAGATGTTTTTTTGTTTTTGTTTTTTGTTTTTTACTAGAGGAAGCAAAATAATGAACAGAAGACTCACATTTTAGGCACAGGTAAAAGTTTAAAGATAAAAACATCTTAATGATGGATTGGTTTCATCTTTTGTCTTCTCCAGATGTTAACTGAAGTTGTGTGGATTACTGTGTTTTTACATTAAAAATATCAGCTGTTTTTATGATTATAAGTAATTATCCTCAAATGCTACTGACGTTATAAAAGTGTATACCAATAATCGCATGTAACTTAAGAGACGGTCCCTAAATGTGATACTCGTCCAACGTCAAGCCAACTTTATCTCTGTTTTTTTTTTTTTTTTTACTTTTAGTTTTCTTTTCTCTTAGCTGGATTGGATTCATCCATCAATTATGAACATTCAACCGCAAACATGAGGTGCAAGCTGTCGCAAGCGCAGATGGGAGAATGGAGGAAGTTTTTTTTTTTTTTTTTTTTTGAGCAACTGGGATGGTGCCCCCTCTGGGAGTTGGTACCCTAGGCAGATTGAGTCGGTTCGGGAGTTCGGAGCGGGATCGCGAATCATTTGAATCAGTTCGAGAGTTCAAAGTGGGTTCGCGAATCATTTTAGTCAGTTCGGGAGTTCGTAGCGCGATCGCGAATCATTTGAGTCAGTTATGGGGGTTCGTAGCGGGATCGTGAATCATTTGAGTCAGTTATGGGGGTTCGTAGCGGGATCGTGAATTATTTGAGTCAGTTCGGGAGTTCGGAGCGGGATCACGAATCATTTGAGTCAGTTTGGGGATCGCAAATCATTTGAATCAGTTCGGGAGTTCGGAGCGGCTTTGCGGATCATTTGAATCAGTTCGGGAGTTCAAAGTGGTATCGCGAATCATTTGAGTCAGTTTGGGAGTTCGGAGCGGGATCACGAATCATTTGAATCAGTTCGGGAGTTCAAAGTGGTATCGCGAATCATTTGAATCAGTTCGGGAGTTCGGAGCGGGATCACGAATCACGAAAGATTTGCGCTTGTAAATTTTCAAATTGGCCATAGCCTTTAATTCGTAATTCCGCCCCTGCTATTCTCTAAAATAGACACTTTTCAATGTTTAAACACTTATTTGTATGACAACCAAGCAATTTGTATTGTACACAATCACTGGACTTTTTCACGAAACATGACTGAACAAATTTGTATAAATCATACTTAGAGCAAATTAAGTGTTGCTAATATCTTCGTCTTTATATTTGTTGTTCTTGGTGTAAACAGTATTTAAAGGGACAGTTCACCCAAAAATCATATACTCAACCTTAAGATGTTCCAAAACTGCAGGAGTTTCGTTCTTCCGTTGAGCACAAAATAAGTTATTTTGAAGAACGCTGGAAACAAAACAACTGACGGTAATAATGGACCTCCAAACGTATGGAAAAAAATCCTATGGAAGTCAATGGCTACCGTCAGCCGTTTGGTGAAAGAATTTTCATTTTTGAGTGAACTTCCTCTTTAAGATTCATTATTTTGCAATTCCGCTTTTGCACACAACAGCTCTAGATACTAGCAGCAAATTCATTGCATCAAGTGCAAAAAAAAAAAAAGAAAGGAAAAAAGGCAACAACGCATGGAGTTTGAACAAAAGAGCATAGTGCTTTTATAATTATTATATCAAGTCCTTTACAAATAGTCACCATGTACAGCAGCAGTTTCACAGTCCAGAATTGATCGATGCAACATGTGCTGCAAGCCCTTACGAATCCGTCTCCCATGCCGAGACAGAGATCTGATATTTCTGAGATATGTTCTTTTATCTCCTCAGCCAGAGATCAAATCATCAGTCTTTGAATTGGGGAAAAAAAAACATCTTTGAGATGAAGCACAAATGTATCAGATTCAGTTTTGTTGTTTTAACTCGCATGAAACCTCACACAGATTCACTCAGGCACGCAACCAAAGCATTGCCATGAGACAGCACATCATTTTTATGAATGCTTATTTACTGGATCTCATGACATCTTATCTCCAGGTCACATTTCACTATTTGAGTATCATTCAGATTGTGACAGTTTGATGTTTTTCCAACGAATTCTCATTTTTGAAATGTTTCGGAATTCGTTACTTTTGAGTGATTTAAACTTCTTTAATACTGCCGTTGTTACTGTATTACATTAGAAAAACAGCAATAAAATGGTTTTATTTAAATCAAAATAAAGAAAAAATACTGTTGAAAAATTATTTTTTACATTTTTAACAGTAATAAGAATGGCTAATAATTTAACAATAATTAATGTATTCATATTTCCCATTCCTTATTATTAATAAAGCCGTAATAAATAAAAAAGAAACACTAATAATGTCACAATGCAAAATATAATTACCTATTCTTTTATTTCGAGGTGAAATATTCTGATATTCACTGAATATTTAGCTGTTAATAATGATGTTTCTGAAAAGGTACAACAAACTGCATGTCATTTTCTCCAATTAGAGTCGTTCACATGTGGATAACGAGATGATAATTATCTGCATGGGCAGAGAACATCATGTTGCATTTATATTGTTCTACAGAGACTACACAATGCTTGGAGAGCAGAAGAGTAACAGCCGTAAACCTAAGTGCATTGGTTTACCATAAGAGCACTAGTGAGGAGTAAATGAAATGAATTTCCTTGCTATGGAAAGGCTGTGAGTTTGGATTTGGGAGTGTGTGTGAACGCGTGTCAGTCTCTTGCACGAGGCGGTTGATAATATTGTTGTGTCGGTCGAGAGCGGCGAGGTTGTCCATCTCCTCCTCTTCGAAATTCAAGGGAATTCTCATAGTAAATGTCTTCGTCATCCTGTAAAGAAATTGCCAGGAATGAGTGACTAATGTTACTGATAAAGGCAAGTCTACCAAATCAGTCATGGGAAAGAGAAAACAGACTGGTCTTTAAATAAAAACAAGACAAAAAAAAGACCATTTGGGAATTTGAAAAAAAAAAAAAAAATTTAATGTAAAATTAATAAATGTGTAAATAAATAAATAAAAATAGATTTAAAAAAAAATAAATAATTTATATATAATCAAAAATAAAACCAGTACTAAATGTTCTTTTTAAAAAGTAAAAATAATGTAATAAAATAATATTTTAGACAAAATACAAACAGAATACAGACAGGTCTTTAAAATAAATAAACAAAAATTAATAATTAGATTTAAATTTAAAATAAAAAATAATAACAATAATTAGAAAGATATTTAAATAAAGAAACTAAAGATTATTATTAAATAATATACAACTATAATGTATAATGTACTGTTTAATAAAAACAAAATTACACAGAATAAACTGGGTCTTTATAAAATATGTTCTTTTAAATTTTAGGATGGGGGTTCCCTCTCACAAAGAGGTTAGAAAATATTGGAAAACCCTGACATTATTAGGGTTGGGTATCGTTCGGGTTTTTTACCACACCAAATCGATACTTTTAAAATGGTACCGTGCCTAAACGGTGCCTGGACCGATACTTACAAAAAAGAGCCACAAAATGATGGTGGATGACATTAAAGAATGGCTTTTTTATTGAAAGTATGCGGAGAGCTTACTTATATATAAGTAAATACAAAACACAACAAATTTACACAAGTTCACAATAACACCTAAGCCACCTAACCCAACTACAATAAATGTAACACTAAATAACAGTTACAGTACTAATAACAGCAAAGTAGCCGGTATTCGTGGCAGGAATGCAATAATACAGTTAGCAATGCATAGCTTTGTTTCTAAACAACGGTTTTCGGTTCTGTGTTTGTGAATTGTGATTTAAAATGTCATTCCTAAAACATGGATCATCATACGTCTACTACTTCTTTTGAGAGAAGTATTATTTTTCCTATTTTCACCCAAAAAAAAGACTGGATTGGGCATTATTGAGTGCTACAATCACATGTAATGTCTGTTTCATTCATACTGGACGCCAGAGGGCGCCCTCGTGCAGAAACTCCCCATATGCATCACAGAAGTAGTAGAACTCATGACGCTCCAGGAAATCCCTAATATGGACAAAAGCATCCAGCTAGCGCTGTGACTGAAGAAAAAGGAGAGAAATGTTTTGAATGATGAAACATGAAGACAATAAACACTCGACTGCGACAATATATAGTTCATCTGTGTTCAAGCCATCTCGGGTATTTGCATAATAATTAAGCATATTTATAATCCATTGCTAATCGACAGAATATAACACATTCTGCCCATTCTGTGATAAGAAGCCACATCAGATCTCAGAATGAAGCATCTGACTGAAGTTGAGGAGTAAAAACATGTTATAATGTTCTCTTTTGTTGCACAACAGGATTAGAAATGCTTCTCTTCCTTTATGTATTTAATTTAAACACCTGTAATGTAGCTAGCTAATGGTAGGCTCCCAGCTGATTTCAATCCACAACTCATGCATTTAACGGCACCGAAATCTGCGTTCTAAATCAGTCATAAATGAACCAGAACCGGGTTTCGGTACCCAACCCTAGGCATAAGAAGAATAAAAATGTGTACCAAATATCATTTATAATATAAATAAAACCCACGATGCTTTAAAATGCTCTGGGGTTTGTAACAGAGCTCATAGTTTTTTGGGTAATCTGATGCTTACCCATTCGTCCATGTGCAGAGGTTTGATATTGTGAAGCAGAACTTCTTCACAGTTGCCGTAGTCGCTGAACACAACCACAGCCGTGGAGCCCGAAGGGTGGATGGCGTCGATTCTCGCCCGATAAAACTGCCAACAAAATACAAAGATGTTTAGATCTAAATATAACGCTACACTCAACACTTTTCACCGTTAGTTAATCTTGTGACAACTAAAACACATTCCAGAGCTCCACATGTAATGCTCATTATATATGCAAAGATGCTAGCCAATCACAGCAGAGCGTGTTTACATTGAGGACACACCCCTTCCAACAGAGTTCAAATCAGAGGCAGAATTTAGGATAGAAAAATACCTTTTTTTAAATCTAAATTATGACTTTTTTGATGGGAAAATAACTACACTAAGAGATAATGAAGACTATGTGCAACTCGAAACACTATTAAAAAAAATGCATTTGATAACCCCCATTAAAATAATAGATTTAAAAACAAAACAATTTTCCTGGTGGAAAAAACTACATTTCCCATGATGCTATGCAGAACAGTTGGTCTCCAAAATATTTAAATATACAAGTATATATAAACGTAAAATATATTGCTTCCATAGAATGATGACCAATTCAAATTTTTAAATCAACTGCCACTTGCAAAGCATCATGGGACTGTAGTTTTTTTTCTTTAATAGTCATTATGTATACAATCCTTTCTGGGTTTTTTTCTTCAAATACATTTTTTTAATGTTGTGATTCATTCAAAAATAGTGCATAAGACTCACCTTATTGTCTTCCCAGTAGAGCGCAAGACACTGGTCACCAGCTCTCCAGATTATGTGATTATTTGCGTCATTCGTCTCTCTCTGGCCTTTGATTGGTCCAGATCGTTTCTTGGGGGCGGGGTTATGCATGTTGGTTTGTTTCTGAGGCGGGGCTGGAGACTCCGTCTTGATTGGACCGGTCCGCCTGTGTTCTAAATCACCATTGGGGAGCAGTGCGTCTGAAACCCCGCCCACTTTGATGCCCTGACCGGATCCGGTGTCCTGCGGAAAGTCTTTTTTCGTGGCATCTTCCGAACGCTCAAAGTAGCCTGATTTGGGTCTTTCCGGCTTGCCTTTCCTTCTGTTGTTGGGCTCGTTTCTCGCTTTAGGATCAGAGCCTGACGCGGTAGGATTTGAGGATTTGGGTGCCGCGGATCCGTTTGATTGGTTTTTCCTAAAAGCAGCTGGTCCTGTCCCATCCTGCTCTTTACAGCCACCGTTATGAGGTTCCTGCTGAAAGCTTTTCGACCCGTTATGTTCCCTTCCATAGAGACCCTGCTGTTCCCTGGACCTCCCCATCGATGTGTATGTGCTTCTAGCGTCTTGAGCATCATTCTTCCATCGCTCTGATCCCCCTCTTCCCGTTCGCTCTCCATCCCTCCATTTCTGCGGGTGGGAGACACTGAAAGAGGCCGTGCTGGGTTTAGGAAAGTCTCCATCCTTCTGGAAACGTGGAGGTCTGTCGTTTCTCTGCGAGCGTCCCTCGTTCCGGGGGTGTTTGGACTGGGTGGCATCTCTGGACATTTGATCAGTGCTTGGGAAAGTCATCTTATATTGGTGCTCTTGTGGTGAAGGCTGGTTCTTTGACTCTAAGGGGTTAATTTGAAGAAAAACAGTCAGGCAAATGATTAATAATTGTAAATGAATGAGTGGCGCGGTTGCATTTACTTCATATAATCAAAGTAACAGTAGTATTAATATTATTATAAAAACTATTTTAAGGAATATAATTTTTTTTATTTAACAGTATTAGTAAAAAAAAAATTAATCTTCAAATGTTTTTAAGAAATTGACTAGAAATGCTTTTTAATTACACTGCTAAAATGGAATACAGAAATAAAAAATAAAACAGAATGCGGGAAAATATAAATGAATTTCATAAAAATAACTTTTTTTTAATAAACTGTTGCTAAATTGAATAAGTTTTATGATTTTTATTAGTCAGACATTCTTTTTGATTTTGGAAATTTTATGTAATCATTAAAATGGGAATTCAGAAACAGAATTTTGGGAGGGGGGGGGGGGCAATTTGGGAAAGAATAAAACAGGATTTTGAACTGAAAATAAAATAACTGATTAAGTTATTACCTGCTATGAAAATTCATTTAATGCTACATTTCAGTATTTGCAAAGAAAAGCCCCTAAAAGAGAATTTAAACTCAATTAAAAGCCTGTTAACTGTTGTTTTACACATTTTTAGTGCCTTGCTCCATGCATTTAATGACCTTTTACAAAGTTGAGAAATGTCAAGCGGTAATAAAGTTCATTCAAGAAAGCTGACAATCTTTTCATAGAAATCTGAACTTAAATGCAGGACACAGTGATGATGAAGGGCACTTCAGAAGTGTGTTTCAGGTCATTCTGACTCAGCAAGAGCCTGAGGAGGAAAACAAACGTTTCTCCACATATTAGCCCGGTCTGTTTTCTCCTAAAGCCATACATCAGGCAGAGCTTACAAGCCTCAGAGACTTATCTAAAGCGCACTAATAGAGCGCCTTCTTTTGGGACAGGCCATCTGTTTGAGGCCGCACAGCTCTGCAGCACACTGGGACTTCAACATAAGACCAGATTAAAAATCTTGATTCATTGTTCCCATTATTAGATTGGTTTCGCTGCAAATGCAGTGGGAATAAATTTTTTAAAGTGATCATTTATAGTCATTATTGCGAAAAAAAACTCAACCTCAAAGGGAAAAAGGGTCTTTTATCATGCCGAAAGGTTTATTCTGGACGCAAACCATACATTATCCAACTTTTAATACAGATGCTTACTAAATAAATAAATAAATGTAAAGTAGTTTCAAAATATTATCATCTGAAATAGGAATTATGCAAAGAGAGAGAGAGAGACACACACACATATAAAATAAGATTTCTTTAATCAAGCGGAAATAAAATAAATCTTAATAGCAAATTAAAAAGAAATTAAATTAGAAATTTTGTCTTTGCAACTAAAACAAGCCTAAATATGAATTACTAAAATTACTTAATGTATAACTAAAATAAATTAACACTAACAACAACAATAATAATAATAATAATAATTATAATAATAATAATAATAATAATAATAATAACAATAACAAAATACACTGTATAAGAATAAAAATAAAAACAAATAAAAAAATATATATTAAAATATATATTTAATACTTAAAAATATAAACTAATTTAAAATATTAATAAATACTAAAATAGAATATAAAGAATACTAAAAATAACACTGTTACTTTTTGAAAGGACAAAATAGGCCCTGATACTATAAGCTTCCAAAATTGGCCAATTCAGACATCAAATTTAAAAAAGCACTAAAATTGTCAGCTTTTTTTAATGCTCCATAAATACAAAGGTAAGTTCTGGGTACCTTCGATGGAGAATGTCCCCATTTTTGACTCCAGGAAGTCAAACAATGTGCTGGGCCCAGACGGTCTTCCTCCTCCTTCCTCGTCCTCATCTTGTCTGGAGCGCCCTCTTCCACGACCCTTTCCTGTCAGAGAACAAATACACCGTCAAACTAAAAGATCAATGCAAGTCCTTTATGCATGGGATGACTTTCTCCACTGGTGTGGATTATTGTGATGTTTTTATCAGCTGTTTGGATTCTGACGGCACCCATTCACTGCAGAGGATCCATTGCTGGTACAATGATGCTACATTTCTCCAAATCTGACGAAGAAATAAACTCATCTGCATCTTGGTTGTTAGGGTGAGCTAATTTTTATGCAAATGTAAAATTTTGGGTCCTTTAATGGTTTTTTGGCACTAAACAAAACTGAATAAAACAAGAAAAAATTATCTATACAACAAGAAAACGTATTGACGGGTTTTACCTCGAGGCGGTGGGCGGCTCTGCTCTGTTTGGGTCACGTTGGGCTGGTTTGTTCCACTGAGCAGGAAGTTGAGGGCCACTTCCAGGTTATTGTTGTTATCCAGCAGGGCCTGTCTGGACGCCTCTCGGTTAAACCCCATCTCCATGATGTCCCTCAAAGCACGCTCATCAACCTTCAAGAGACCGCAGCAGCATCAAACAGCAGAAAGGAATTTGAAGAAGTTAAAGGTTGTCAAAAAATGCATTAAAATCAGGGACAAAAGAACAGATGAAGAGAGCAGAAAGCATTTTGTCTTGTGATGATAAACAAAACACAGTCACATCTGTGATTACGTTAGCCATCAATTCATCTTTTGTCATGCATTCACTTCATTAGAGAAAAATATTGGCATTTCATTTTAAGCCCATCGTACAACTTTGGGGACACTTGATGTGTTTTCAAGAAATGTTATTTAAGAAATACAAAAGTGAAAACAGCAGAATTTGAATCCATTAGCACAAAAAAAAAACACCTTAGATACAGAAAGGTTAAATCCCATATTTTCAAAGTCAAAATGATACAATTTACAAACTTTTACTAAATTAGGAAATAGAAAAATAGGAAATTAATTTTAAAAAGGGAATTAATACTTGCATGCAGCAAAGATGCATCGAATTGATTTAAATGACAGGATACTGAAGATTTCGATTTAAATTAGATGCTGATTTTTTTTTTTTACTTTGCTTATCCAAGAATCCTTGAAAATGAAAATAGCACAGTTTCCACCAAACTATTAACTGTGTTCAGCATTGATTTGATCAGAAATGTTTATTGTGCAGAAAATCAGTGTATTATTCTGATTTCTGAAGATCATGTGACACTGAAGACTGGAGGAATGATGCTGAAAATACAGCGGAGCATCACAGGAATTAAATAGCATTTTAATATATATTAATTTCACATAGAAAACAGCTATTTTAAATTGTAAAAAAAAAATCCCAGATTCCCAGATGACTTGTTCTTGCCATTGCAACCCACCCTAAATCATGAATAAAATACAATATGAGTTATGCATGTCTATATAAGACCCATGGTGATGATGCACAAGAGTTCTCTGGTCTGTTTTATCATCCACAAATGTGCCTACAGATCATTTCATGAGGAAGGACTTCCTGCTTAAAAACAGCCGTTTTTATGACGATCTATGGATCTCACCAAATCTCTGTAAACTCCTTCTGACTTGTTCTCCATCCACGGCTTTTCTCTCTCCTCTCGTTTTCTCTGATAGGGGTCTCGGCTCCTGTAGGTGGACCCTGGATTGGCGAGGTTTCCGCCTGCGTTGCCTCCACCGCCGAACGTTCGCATCTATCACAAACAGAGAAGATGCAGAGATGCACAATGGAAAAAAACAGGACACTCTCCAGCATTTCTAGATCAGATTTCTTCAATTACTGTAATAAGAACACAACTATAGAACAACGCATTTCTGGACATCATAAGTGCACTTTAAAAGTTTTGAAACACATCCCAGGTGTTAATCATTTACATGGTGTTCACTTGTAATTACACACTCAAAACCAAACATTTCTTAATTAAATATCAGAGAATATTAAGTTCACCCATGGCCTAGGGTTGCAGTCAAATTCAATTACACACAGCTTTAATATATCAATATTTCATTATCAAAAGGTGCTACTTTGTTGCAGGGGATGAAAATCAAGTGCATTCTGAATTGAATTTCCAATATCTTTGTACAACGCAGAAAAACAACAATCTGAGGGTTATATGTATATAACACCGGTTAAAAGTTTGGGATAATTAGTATTTTTAAATGTTTCAGAAAGAAGTGTTTTCTACTCATGTCAGTATTTGCATTTTTTTTTTTTTTTTTTGTCAAAAATTCAGAAACCGTAATATTGTGACAAAGGTTTTCTATTTGAATACTCTTTAAAATGTGATTTACAGCATTGTTAATAATCAGAAATGTTTCTTGAGCAGCACATTAGACTGATTTCTGAAGATCATGTGACACTGAAGACGGCTTCGATCACAGAAATAAATACCAGTTTGAAATAGAAAGTGATTTTAAACAGTAGATCATATGTAGCCTTGGCGAGCTTCTTTAAACATCGAATGTGCTGTATGTTTATTTCGCGAGAACATTATCAAACGGACCTCTTTACTCTTGGCGATCTCTGCGATGGCAGCGATTCTTTGTCTCTCGAACTCGTCGTTGTCTTCAGCAGATTTGACAGCGTTGGTGCTCTGCAGCGTCTTCCTCTGATCCAGAGCTCTGCTGTCCACCTGCTCCTTCTGAGCACATCTCTACAGAGAGACGCCAACACAATCAAATCAACCTCGCAAATAACCAGAAGGTCAAAGGTCACAATGAAAGAAGGAGGCCTGACCTGTCCGAAGGGAACGAATGGAGGGGGTCCACCTTCTGCGCCGATGTTTCTGCGGCTGTGTTTGGCGAGGCTCTTTTGTGAGAAAAAAATAAAATAAAAAATTCTCATTTAATTTTGTCGTGTCGTTTTTAATAAAAATATGTCTATATAGTTATTTTTTTATTTCCATTTTAGTTACTGCAGTACATCAGGTTAAAAAAAAAATAATTAAAATGAAAAATAATGCATTGGAAACTTGCTGAAATAAAATAACCTTTTTATTTGTTAACATTTATTTTATTTCAAGGTTTAGGTAACTATAATAACCTTGATGCATAAGGACTGAAGTTATTTACTCATAGAGATGAATAAAGCAATGCATCTTCATGCTATCTGGCTTTGATTGATAATTAAAATAAATCATCTGTTGCCAATGTGCCATCTATCAGTGAGCCAAAATATGATGAATATTAACAGATGGTTACAAGAACCCGTTTCTGTGTGAAACTGTGACTTCTGTTTCTTAAGTTTTAATGAATAGATTTAACTTTTTCCCTAGAGCCAAGTTACAATAAAAGTTTCCCATGCCGTGAAGTAGTGTAGTTTCTTGATTTACACCAATACCGATGACCCTCACCCTCTGAAACTCCCACTTCTCGATCATGTGATCCACTTCACCTCCGAGAACCGTGATCTTGGAATCGTCCAATAGCAGGATGCCGTTTTGAACCTGGACGGCCCCCAGGAGCTTCACTTTGGTTCCAGGAGGAGTGTTCAGACTGAAAGCGGAGCAGAAATCGAATTAAAGGGTTAAATCAATTGCTTTGAGTCAATTGCTTTTGAAACACTGAAAACATTTGTCTCTCCTGCTCACCAAAATTGCATCTGTTTGATCAAAAATACAGTAAAATTGTAAAATATTATTACAATTTACATTATCTGTTTTCTATGTGAATATCTGTTCAAATAGAATTTATTTCTGTGATGCACAGCTGTATTTTCAGCATCATTCCTCCAGTCTTTAGTGTCACATGATCTTCAGAAATGTTGAAAACCACTTAATATTTTTGTGGAAACACAGACACATTTTTTTATATATATTATTTGATGAACAGCCTTTATATGAAACAGAAATATTTTGTAACAAATTGTCTTTAATAAATATCATTTTTTTAATTATTCATTGCGTCCTTTCTGAATAAAAGCAATACAAATCTTACTAACCTCAAACTTTTGAAGAATAGCTTAAAATAATTTAAAGGAAAAAAACTGGATATTATAATTCAAATATATATAGATACTTTTTTTATAATGAAACAAGTTATGACAGCCACTTTAAATTAATATATTACAGGAAACGTATATTCATTTCTAGAAATAGAAATTAAAAACAAAATGATAAAAATTGGAATTTGATTGTAATTTTTAAAACATCCTTCACCAAATGTTTATTTCTGACTCCCTTTTGGTTATGAAGTAGAAAGTGACCCAGGGATCTCTTGAGAGAGCTTTCCAGAGATTCACCCAAAAAAAATAGGTCGGTTTTCCTTATTTAGCATCTGAAATGACTTCCCCACACCTCCAAAAAAAGGGAATTTAAAATTCATAATTGCACTTCTCTGCTTAACTTGCTTTATTTCCTGGTTGTCAATCAGGGTTTTTCTCTCCGATGTGTTCCAGCTTTAGTTAGTGTGAGGCATTTGCTGTAAACTGGGATTAAGAACCGACTGTTTGACTTTAATTAAAGATTAAAGGGCGAGAAGGGATGGATTGAGAGAGAGAGGAAGAAACTCTATTTCCCCTCACAAACACTAATACCCCGAGGAGAGAAGTGGAGCAATGAATTATCCAAAACGCAGGCTTATTTCCTCAAATATGTCCCCTTGCCTGAACCCTGATCAAATGTTCATGCTCCTGCCAAAAATACATCACACGCCAAATAAACTCGCCCTCAAGAACACATTATTTGAAATGAGTGACACTAAACTGAATTGTAAAAACACCTCTAATGCAAATAACCAAAGTCAAACTACATGTGGAAATAATGCATTGTGCTTGCAGTTTTTTTGCGAATGAATGAAGAAAGCTTTGGTTTTATTTACATGCACTTGTTTTTGAATGCACTGAAAAGTTTAGGTTTTATTTAATAAAAAATACTGTAAGAAATTATGAAATATTATTACAAATTTAAAATAGCAGTTTTCTATGTGAATGCACTGAAAAGTGTAATTTATTTCTGTGATCAAACTGCTGATTTGATGCTCAAAAACATTTCTGATTATCGTCAATGCTGAAAACTGTTGTGCCGCTTCACATTCTTTGATGAACAGAAAGTTCAAAAATACAGCATTTATTTGAAATCAAAATAGTCTTTTGATTAAATAATTAACTGACTCCAAAACTAGCTGAAAAACATTTTCATAATGTACAAAACCAAAGTCAAACCACAGATAATAAGTGTGCAAAACCTTCGTACACACTTCACAATAATGCATGCCCGTTCTGTGCTTGAATAAAGGAAGCTTTGGGTTCAAATGAACAGTGGATAGTTTTATTCTGTATGTTAGCGACAGGGATGGATGAAGGAGAGAGTGAGCCGAGGAACAGATGAATAAAGAGAGCTCTGTTCTTCAAACGGCACGAGGACACAGTCTGATGCCCGGCCAGAGCCGTAATGGAGACATGGGATTGGTGAGGTTTGAGCCAATCAGAAGGACTGAAACTGGGGTTAAAGGAAGGAGAGTGCAAGAAAATGTCAGAAAAGGTCGTTTGAGTTTAAAGCGAGGCTTTACAAGATTACACAGTGTCAGATATCATGGAACAAAAGTAACGAGAAGATACTACTTCAGTCTTTTCTACTGAGAAATGCATTGTTTAACACAATGTGTAATTTGCAACTTGTTTGTAACCGTTTCTGAAACTTACTAGAAATCTCAATTTCAAAAAAAAAAAAAAAAAAAATCTTACACAATTTTTTTAGTGTAACACAGCGCTGTAAATTTAAAGAAACCCCAAAATAAAAAAGTGTGATAGGAGATGTAGATGAGTTTGTTTCCTCCTCAGAACAGATTTGGAGAAATGTAGCATTGCATCAGTGTCAGTGGTGTGGATTATTGTGATGTTTTTATCAGCTGTTTGGACTCTCATTCTGACGGCACCCATTCACTGCAGAGCATCCACTGGTGAGACACTGATGCAGTGCTACATTTCTCCAAATCTGTTCCTATGATAAAACAACTCATCTATATCTTAGATGGCCTGAGGGTCAATAAATATTTAGCCAATTTTCATTTTTGTGTGAACTGTTCCTTTAAGCATCATGGTAATGTTTGCTCATATTAGGGTTAATGATTCGAACAAACCCTTTACATTATGCATTCAAATTAATGGTGTAAATCGTCATGCATTTGTACCTTCACAATTCAAAGCTTTGTATACACCATTAAAATATAAAATTACATAAGTTGCTTTAAGCAGTGGACACGCTCAGTAAAAACAACAACATTATAGTGACGCATAAATCAATGCAACAAAAGAGACACATTCTTGGTATGCAGCCTGAATCTTACTTGTCACAAAGATGCAGTTTTTCCGCATTTCAAAATGACATTGATGTTTTAGGCTCCTGGAGCAAGAGAAGATGAACCTGAAGTAACCTCAAAAGCAGCGCAGTAACACGACCCTGAACGACTCGTAGCACCGTGAACATCTATTCATCGTGGAAAATAACCTTTTCTGCGGCTCCCCACTACATCAAAACGTCTTTAGTCTGGCTCAAGGCAATTACAAGACCTCTTTATCGTATTAAAAGCTACGTTTAATCAAACGGCGGGTTTTTGGCCTCATTATGGGCCACTTCACTGTGCCTGACGGACCGAGACGTTATTTCATTAAATCATACGGCGCAATAAGACGTGCTTCAATTAAATATCTGGAGTACGATTTTACAGCAACTCGTTTATAAAAATGAATGAGGGATGTTTAAAATCACAGTCACATGTCAAATCTATTTATGCTTTAATGTCATGTTTGATAGCAATAAGGTTGAATAAATTAGCTAAAATATCTAATAAGGTGGAGGTAACGTTCTACAGATCTCTTCAGGCACAGATTCCACATCACTCATACTATTTCTGAAGTATGTAGTGTGCATAGTAAGCATACTTCATGAATGCATGCAAAAACCCACATGCATTTGCCATAATGTGTATTATTACCACATGAAAATCTGTAGCCCACAATGCAATGCTCTTGAGTTGACATTGCATTACGAATGTGAGACGCATGAAACAAAGGGATAGTTCACCCTCTGATTTACTCACCCTCAAGCCATCCGAGGTGTACATGACTTTCTTCTTTTAGATTAATACAATATGCCAACATCATCCACTGGAACGCCACTGTCTTATGAATGCGTGTAAGACAGTTAGTGAGATTAAAATGTATTAAATGTTAAATATGGATTTTATTCTTACACAAATGCAGCAGTTTAAATGGCCTTTATTAATCCCCCGGAGCTTGTGGAGCACTTTTAATGATGGATGAATGCACTTTATTGGACTCCCCCCCATTCACTTCCATTATAAAGCTTGGAAGAGCCATGGTATTTTTTTTTATATAACTTAGATCGCATTCATTTGATAGAGAAAAGTAAATTTTCATTTTTGGGTGAACTATCCCTTTAAGGAACAAAATTTTTTGCATCTCTTTCTCCACTCACTATTTTGATCAGCTTTGCAAGAGACATTTTTATGCAACAATAGATCAAGAATGCTTAATTACCCAATGTATTTAGGAGATGATAACTGTACTCCACTTGCGGAATTAAACATGCAACATAATGGAGTCATGTAACAACACTGCAGCATACTACTGTTTGATTATTTAACACTGCATGTTGCATTATATTCCACATACTATTAAATAACAGGTGTTTGGAGTCAATTTATTTTATTCAGCAAAAGTGCATTAAATAAATCATACAAAATATTTCTGTGTCAGATAAACGCTGTTCTTTTGAACTTTCTATTTATAAACGAATCCTGAAAAAATTAATGTATCACAGTTTGCATCACAGTTGTTTTCAACATTGATAATAATCAGAAATGTTTCTTGCGCAGAAAATCAGTATATTATTCTGATTTCTGAAGATCATGTGACACTGAAGACTGGAGGAATGATGCTGAAAATACAGCTGTCCATCACAGAAATAAATAACATTTTAAAATTATTTATTTAAATGTATATTTAAATAGAAAGCTTTTTTATTTTTGTTCTAATATGTGTGGATTACTTGTGATGTATTTATCAGCTGTTTGGACTCTCATTCTGACGGCACCCATTCACTGCAGAGCATCTATTGGTGAGCAAGTGATGCAATCTACATTTCTCCAAATCTGATGAAGAAACAAACTCACCTACAAAATTTCATAATATTAACGTTTTTTCCCCTGTATTTATTAAATCAAATAAAAGCAGCCTTGGTGATTAGAAGAGACTTTCAATAAATTATTTTAACACACCGTCATTAAGTGTTATCATACTACTAGACATCAGCATGATTCAGCACCATCTTCCTGTAATTACCGTCCCACACCAAGAACAGGAAATGTGTCAACCTGGCCCTGACTGTCAATTAGTCTAATTATACAAGAGCATGAGCTCCCCCTGACAAGCTGATGCAGTTTTACACATCCCTGCTTGCAGGTAGTGCATTATAATGACAAGGATGATCCAAATATCCACAGACACTTGAGCTGTACCTGATTTTGGACAGATGTTTGTACTCGAGGCCGGTGCACAACGTGTGTCCGTCTGTCATCTGCAGACGCAGCATTCTGGGCGCCGCCTGCGACTCCTCGTGATCTTTAGAAGCAGCGACATTACGGATCTTCTGCAGCTGAAAGACACAAGGGCCGTCCAACTGCGGGAGAACCAGAGGGGTTTCGCATCAAACCGATAAAAGACTCAGAAGTGATGCATCATGCTCATAAACATGTGGGTTTAAATTATCGTTACAGAGCAACACAGCTCTCAGAAACCAGATCCCAGTCATTATTCTGCAGGAATGTCACATCCTTTTGACCAGACAAATGTTCTTTTACCTCTGCTCTAACTCGAACTATGTTTAGTTCAGCTCTGCTAATGTTCTCCTATAATAACAGCGCCATCTTGTGGGCAGTTTTAACAAGTGCAAAAAGTATATTTATATTAAAACAATGCATTTTATAATAATAATGCAAAATCCAGTTACAAATGATCAAGATAAACGTAGCTGGTTATTTTAATACACAAATGTACCTTTTCTATTCGTCCACTGTTGATGTCCGTTGGCAGAAAGCTCTTTCCTATGGGTCTCAGATCACTCTGTGAATTAAAGAATTGTTTCTATTTGTGTAGATGCTAGTATTGATGAGTCTTAACCCAAATATACATGACCACAAACGGACAAAGACACGAGTAAATATAAAACGGGAAGAGAAAATATAAAAGGAAATAACTTACGTTTAGTGCTACTTGGATGATGTCAGTCGGTGATGCTTTTTCCTTCTCTGATGAACTTTTACACTCCTCGATTCCTTCATCTGTAAGGTACCTGTCGAGAAAAGTGTAGGTTTGTTTATATAAATATACTGTATATAAATAAACCTTTGATATTTACCTTGTTGTTAACAGTATTTTCTGACTTATGGGGGTGATGAGAGAAATACAAAATCTCCTTTGTGTAAAAACTCTGATAGCTGCACAAAATATGTTCTGGAAATAAGTGCATATTTTATTAAATACCAGCTCAGTGGCATATTTAAGAAAACAAATCCTATTCTTTTATGCTCTTTGGAGAATCATGTAAATACCGTTGCATCAAATAACCATGGTATTGCTATAATTGTAACATATAATATTTGATATGCACGGTGAAACCTGAGATCTAAAGGAGTTGAAGTCGAGCTCTGAACAATTAAAGTGTTGAAATATGCTGATGATTGTTTGTAAGAACTTGTAAAACTTGTCATGACAGTTCAGACTGATTACAAAGCTTCAGCATCCGATTATTAAACTATCATATATGACACACACACACACATATACATATATATATATATATATATATATATATATATATATATATATATATATATATATATAGTTTGGTATTACTGGTAACAGACTAGCTGTCACTAAATGTTGATTATCGTGCTAACGATTTAGCCGCTAACAGCACTAAACATCCCAAAAGCCGACTTAATACTAAACTAACGAAGTGATAGGTATCGTACATTGTTAAATGAACGTATACGAAGCTATAAATATATTATAAAAGTAAAACTCGCTTATAACTCAGAGCGAATGAACGAATGTAAACATGAGTTAGCACCAGCAGCATGCTAAACACAGTTAGCCGTTAGCACTCGGTAGTGACTCACCAGCCTTCTTGAATGAGCGCCGAGCTCAGATCGCACATCTTCGCACACACCGATGAGTTTGTAGGGAATCACTGTCTAAAATAGCGATGAAATCACATCGTTTGCGCGTTACTCTGGATTCGTTTCTGCGGCGTTAGCTGGCGCTGCAGCCGGACGAAGACGGATGACGTCACGCGCAGACTTCCGTCGCGTCGCGGGTCAAAGTAGAGCGCCGCTGAATTTCATAACATAAAAGGACGCTATGTTTAGTTATCTTTTATCATAGATCATAAACATTAAACGCCTTTATACATGCGGTCTAAAAAAATGAATAATTAAGCTTTTTTATGGTCACTAATACTGCATTTATTTTATAAAAAAATACAGTAACGGCATAATACAGTACAAAAAATGTACAATTTAAAATAGCTGTTTTCTATTTGTATACATTAAAATATATACATTTATTGATTGAAAGCTTAATTTTCAGCATCGTTCCTCCAGTCTTCAGTGTCACGTGATTTTTCAGAAATCATTCTAATATGATGATTTGCTGTTCAATAAAAATGTCCGATTATTATCAATGTTAAAAATAATTGTTCTGTTTCATATTTTTTGCGAAAATTGTGATTTTAAATATTTAAGTAAGATTTCAGATTATTCAAGGATGCATTCAATCAAGGAGTTTTGTAGAGATGTTATTACATGTCCCTACCAATAACCAGCGACTACTAAACTGTCCTTAACAATAATTTTGATCTAACAATTAAATATATTTGTATGTAGCTTAACCACTGCTGTTGTAATGTTTAAGGCTGGTAAACACTTGTATGCATATACTACTACCCACATTGTATTCAGTTGAAGGAAGAAACCTCAAAGACAGAGCCAGAAGGATGCTGGATTAATCAACATTAATCAAACATTGTGGTGTCAATCCTCAATAAATTACAACACGAATCAGAAACATAGAAAATAATTCCTTTTTTGGTCATTTTGAAATGTCAAACTTTGTCCGCAGTTCTTATCCACCTCAGTCTGTATTGTATTTTAGGGTGTTAAAAGATTCCCTTATGTCCAAATTCAACATGAATTTCCCCCGGGAAGCAACAGAGTTGAACTTTAGGAATCCAGTTGGGAAAAAACAATAATTAATAATTAACTTTAAGTTCACTATTGGTTGTTGTTTGATTTGTTAACATAAGTGTGATAACATGCTCTTGATTTGTATTCGATTTTTGGGTCTTAAATAATTTAAAATATATTCTTTTTATATTTTTATTATCTTAAGTTGTCAAAAATTCCATATTTTGTATCATAAGATTAATATTTAAGTGTATTGCATTTATAATATAGTATTTTGGCATTAATTATTTTGTATTTTCATCATTTTATATTGTCTTAAGATGTCAAAAATGTAATTTTTCTTTAAAAAGCTGTACATTTAATTTGTTTGGATGGATTGCCATTTTGTTGTGTATTAGATGTTTATATGTAGGCATTCATCAGCTGTCTATTTAATGACTTAATTAAATTAATTTTTGATTAATTTTCACTGAAAGCCCAAATTCAGCCTTGTTTTAGCCTAGTATTTGAACAGCTCCTAGATGTCTTTTAAATGCAAAATTGATTGCTGGAAACCTACAAAGTCAATGATTTATTTATAGTTCTCCTTAGCTACACTACAACCAAAACAAGTCTCAAACAACCCCGCATAACAGACACCGAACTCATCCTAACTACCTCCAGAATGTGCACCTGTCGCACCAACATTGACGTCACTTCCAGGAAACAACTGAACGCACTTCAACACAGGCATCTGTCCTATCTCCTTTCATATCCATGGAGCGCACCATAATATCCACCACCCCCATAATAATGGGAAATCACATCACCACATATTCATCATCATACACCACGTCTATTTCAACAGTTCTTTTAAATGACACCAGGCTCCACATGGGATCAAAAGTGATCAAGAGCATATGCTGCTCCAATTACACCTACTTCGGGACTTCTTCTTTTCTCCTTTCACTTTCACTTGATGGAGTAGGGTATAAATAGGAGACAGGGTTATTGAGACTCAATGACACTCCACCAAAGGGAACCTGTGACAAACAAAAATGCCTAAAAAACTACAATAAAGACAGGAAAGTGGTAAGTGCATTTTAATATAAAGATTTGTTCTTATTTGCACTTTGTATGGACCACTCAATTGGCCAACTACAGAATCCAATGCATGGGCGAAGGCATAATACATGTAGATCTTTTATCTGTGCTTCTGCAAAGTTAACTTAATTTATCAGAAATGTTATCAGTTAAAATTTTAGTTTTTTAATATGAGTCTATTTATAATAATCATTTAATTAAGGCTGTATTTCTAACTAAAAACTGATGACAAATGTCGATTTTGTATTCTTTTGGATAATTTTGAATATCCTATTTCAATTATTCATTTATTTGGGACGCCCTAATGCAAAGAGCCACTGTTTTCGTTTAACTTCATTAAATTTCATTTGTTTTCTCTGCAGATGAATTCTATAATATACCCGACACCAGACATTTCAACCACGGAGATGATGAAACCGGTAATCGTATTGTAATAGTTGGTCTGTATTCACTAACACTGACTTAATTTATGTATTTAATTTTGTTTATTTTTCCCCTTTTTTATTTTTTCTATGTAGTTTGCTACGTTTTGGAGAAAATCTGAATTTTGTTTCTTAAATGAAAAATATATCAGAAGTCAGAAAGTGCTCTATTACCAAGTATGTTTACACACACAAGGAATTTGCTAAATATATTATTATACTAACTCATTATAAAATTGGAGGCAGAGATATGAACTCGCAAGGTTGAGTAAAACCAACAAGTCGAGAGCAGTTGAAAAAAGAGACGTGAAGTCAGACACTTTCTTCTTGCATCCTTTGTCACAGATGATGTGGTTTAGATGCAATATTTATCCAATACACAACCCTTTCCGACATTTTCATGAAGCAATAAAAACCCTTTTTCTTTCAGTACTTTATGCTGCATAATACAGCACATGTATGTACAATGATATTTAAAAACCAATAAAGTGGGTTTATGTATTTCTGTATGTTTTATTTTGTGATACTTTTGCGATGCGATTCTTTGATGGCATGCATGACAGTCACATGACTTCTGTGCCATCTCAAGTCTCAAGTATTTTTTCCTCGCATCCATCTTGAAACTGCTTACTGTGCCCGGCTTTGGTCTCTCATCTCCGGGTGGAAGATCCTTCAGTGCTTTGGCTCCAAAACTCTGGAAATCCCTTTCTTTAACACTTTGTGGCAACTCTACAATCTTCTCTTTCAAATCTCATAAATATTGAACCGTATTTAAAGGCTACCTCTGCTTATGTATATGTATGATTCTATGCATTTTGAACGTATATGATCATTCGTGTGTTTATGTCTGTATCTTCCTGATGTCATATCTTCCCCAATTTCTCCTTGTATAGCAACTTTAAGCTTGGGAAATTCGCTCAATAAATAAACATTATTATCTTTGAAACACCTATTAAGCAGCTTTTTTAGCCATGCAATGCTGTTCCTTTCTCTTCAAATAGGGAAACATCAAATTCTCTAAAGCGGTTCACAGATACAATTAAATTGTATCAAACACACACACACACACTAAATGTGAAAGTGAGTAGACCGTTATAGTAACATGATGCATAAACTTATACTTCACAAATCTAAGCTTTGGCAAAAACTAGTCTTTGTAACTAGGGAGCATTGTAGTGATTATTATCATTAATATAAGCTACTGTATTAATACATAGGGGTTTTACAGACATGCCTAAACCATGGTATTACAGATTATCAGGGGTGGTTCTAGGGTGAGTGGAGATCCGGGGCTTAGCCCAGAAAAATCCATGTATGTGACTTTTTTATTTTAATAAATCAGAAAGATTTACCTTGTTTAAAATATACAAAAACAATAAAAACAAAAACAAATTTAAAACATTTTATTTAAAGTATTGAGGAAAATACATTTGCTTTATGCAAACAAAAATGAAATTGCAAAACAAATGAAACAATACTTTTTTTTTGCAATACATATTTTCCATGGTCATATCTATTAATTTATTTGCAACGTTGCTTTTATTTTGCGTGTCAGTCTAGTTTGAGCTTGCGAAGCCATTTTTCCTTTGCGCTTCACTTTTCTGCACGTCTCTCTTTGTGGCACTGTTTTGACGTGGGGGCGGAGTCAATGGATGGGGGCGTGTACAACATGCCTCCATGGAAATGACGTCATCAGCCCTAGACGCAGCTCACTGATCCAGGTGCTGTCATGATGAGCAGAGACTTTCGAGTGGATCGTTTATTTTTATTCAGTAGCATTAAAACATTCATGTTTTCGTTTTATTTACTTTATTAACAAATGTATATGTATTAGCAGCGTTTGCTCAAGTTAAAGAAGTTGTTAACATGAACATCTGCTGTTTATTTCTCTCGATGTGCACACTTTTATGTGTATTATTGGGATCGCAAAATCATTTGAGTCAGTTCGGGAGTTCGGAGCGGGATCGCAAATCATTTGAGTCAGTTTGGGGATCGCGAATCATTTGAATCAGTTCGGGAGTTCGGAGCGCCGGGATCGCGAATCATTTGAGTCAGTTCGGGAGTTCGGAGCGGGATCGCGAATCATTTGAGTCAGTTCGGGAGTTCGGAGCGGGATCGCAAATCATTTGAGTCAATTTGGGGATCGCGAATCATTTGAATCAGTTCGGGAGTTCGGAGCGGGATCGCGAATCATTTGAGTCAGTTCGGGAGTTCGGAGCGGGATCGCGAATCATTTGAGTCAGTTCGGGAGTTCGGAGCGGGATCGCAAATCATTTGAGTCAATTTGGGGATCGCGAATCAATTGAGTCAGTTCGGGAGTTCGTAGCGGGATCGCAAATCACTTGAGTCAGTTTGGGGTTGCAAATCATTTGAAGCAGTTCGCAGCGGGATCGCGAATCATTTGAGTCATCTGACTCCAGTTTGGGAGTTGGAGCGGGATCGCGAATCATTTGAGTCAGTTTGTGAATCGCAAATCATTTGAATCAAAATGTAACGTTAAATCAGACACAATTTAAAACCGAAAAAGAAATATAATAAGATTAAACGTTGGGGGGGGGGTTTACTTCCTTTTTTTTGAAGAAGAAGAAGATGAATTTTGCAATATCCATTTTAATTTTCAAATAAATTGATCTAGTAAAATACTACACGCCAACAAACCGCCTGCTCATTTCATTGGCTGGATCGTACAGACGCTCATCGATGGTTGGCCAGTTTACATGCCAGTCAGAAGCACTAGACTCAGTGGGCGGTTTTCGTCGGGTGTGAATGACAACGTGTAACTTACTTGGGTAAATTTACAGACACTGTGGACGTGAGAGTCGAGAGATATTTATTTATTTATTTATTTAAATTCTAATATAAATTACTTTATTGGGCATGAAAACTCATTGATGGCATGGTAGTAATAAAAACATTCGGGGCTCCAGCCCCCTTAGCCCACCCCTAACGCCGCCCCTGCAGATTATTATCTTTATTTTTATTTTATCTTTATTAATCTTTCTCCATTCAGTGGATTTTACATTTTGCTCTGATTTTAACTTAAAACTGCAACACCTGAAAAATAGTTGTATGGGACATTAAGTTTTCTTAAAGTTAGTCCATAAAGTTTGACGTGCATCTTCCTTGTTGTTGAACTGGCTTACTCACGAGTCCTTTAAGTCCTTTTGTTGTTTATTTTCATCACCATCACCACAACATTTAACACGGTCATAAATTTGTGTTCTGCAAAACTTCACGTCACTTTGCGCAGCTTAAAGGGACAGTGCACCCAAAAATAAAAACGCTGTCATTCTTCTTCTTAAGCGGTTTTGGTGGTTGGCAAACTAACTAGTAGTTTACCTGCTGCACTGGAGTGTTGAACAAAAGTCTGGCTGAGAAACTAAGATATAACAGGAGAAGAAGGGAAACAACACTATTCTATGATCTTCATATTCGTTCATATTCGTTCAAGTAGACCTGTCTCTTTCAGATATGAAATATGAAATTAACTGTTTACCTTTGACTGCTCCAAAGTAAATGTAACTTAAATTACAGCTTTCAAGGTTGAGTCAGAATATCTTTTCACCTTCACAATTCAGTGTACAATAGAATAAACGAGGTACAGTAAATTCATACAAAGCGTGTTTTTTTTTTTTTTTTCAAAATGATGGTCTATATTTGCACTGCACTAAAATGAATGGGTTTTATTTTCAGATGAAGGAAGTGATACACTTTATTACAAAAGTCTACATAAAGAAAAGCCCAAAGTCAAGCTCACTGTTTCAAGTGACATTAAGAAATTAAACAAAAAGGAAACATGGGATTGGAAAAAGAGTTCTTCAACAAGGCCAACTGTGGAACTTGCATCAGTCAGTGCATCAGGAAGCGGCATCATAGGCATGATTGACACAATTGACAGACCAGCAGATGCCAATGCAGAAGGCACCTATGCTCGAGCTGGAGCATATGCGGAAGCTTTTGAGAACAAACCAGGAAAGAGGATTCCCAAGGCTGGAGTCTATGCAGAAGCAGGAATTGGACGAGCTAGTGCTGAGTTCAGTGTATTTAGGGTAGAAGCCAAAGGCCCAAACGCCGCAGCTAGTGCTGAAGCCACTGCGGCTAGACTCGGGGCTGGAGCAATGGCTCAGGCTGAAATTGGCAGCGCGTCAGCTAGTGCCGGTCCATTGGATGTGAAATTGGGACTCGGAGTTGACACGGGTGGATATATTGGTTTGGGTGGGGTGGAAGCCAAATTCCTGGGAACTGGATTCTCAATCGGTCGAAAAACCAGTATATCTTTTTTAAATTCAGAACTGTCTTTTTCGTTCTAAAAATCTCACTTTTGACTGCTTCCCGGATCTTCTGCATATCTACTTAGCACAGGTTTTCAAGCACTAACATGCCGAAAACCCATTAAGTATTACTAATATTTAACCCACTTAATCATTCAAAACTCTTGCTCTCTATTTGTTACCCTGGACACACAAACCCAGTCTTAAGTCTTAATTTTTTCAAAACTGATATTTATACATCATATTGAAGCTGAATAAATAAAATTTCCATTGGTCTATGGTTTGTTAGGAGGACAATATTTGGCCAAGATACACCTATTTGGAAATCTGTAATCTGAGGGTGCAAAAAAAAAATTAAATACTGAGAAAATCAGCTTTTAAGTGGTCTAAATTAAGTTCTTAACAATGCAGATATTACTAATAAATTTAGTTTTGAAATATGTATGGATGGGAAATTTACAAAATATCTTCATTGAACATGATCGCTACTTAATATTCTAGTGATTTTTGGTATGTATTAAAATAATATATAATTTTGACCCATGCAATTTTTTTTTTTTTTTTGGCTATTGCTACAAATACACCCCAGCGACTTAAGACTGCTTTTGTGTTCCAGGGTCACGTATTGAATATCTCTTTTTTTTTTTTTTCTTATTCAATTATGTCTCTGAACCGTTATCATATTGTAAGTGATATCTGTCAAAGCTTCAAATATTAAACTCACACTTGGTTGTCTAATTTGGTCTGATGAATAATATTACGTTTTGTTTCTCTCATTTCTGCTATTCTTTCATTCGAGCTGGTTTTTCAACCTCATTATTATTATTATTATTATTATTATTATTATGAGCTATTGCTGTGTTACCTTTCGAGTGGCCTGGTTGGTGTTTAATAGTGAGGTCTATTACTCTTAATATTTCATGAATCATCTTAGCTAAACCAGCATGATTATTTTATTGACCTTTCGGTTTGGTAAAATGCTTTCTCACTTTAATTGTTTTCATTTTAGAGTCTATTAAAACCTGTTTCTACATATTTAGTGTCTGTAATTGGGATCCAAGGCAAGATTTTATCTTTAATCAATATCTCTTCTGGCTTCTGTGGTAAAAAGCTGTGTAATAAATGGCATTACTGTCCTGTATCCTTTAAATGTTAATGTATCTAGTTTGAACTTAGTTAGCTGCTTACTAGCGATGACTTTCTTCATGGAAGCTGTATTTCACTCTAAAACAAGAGCAGTAAATGTTAGCATCATTCAGTGATTTGTAAGAAAATGACAGCATGCATTGATTTCACAGTTTATTTCTGACTACAGTAATTTATTGTAAAATAATTCTCTTTAACACAGTATTTTTTTTACATTGTGTAATATTGTGAAATATTATTGAAAAATAAAATGTGTTAAAAAAATCTGATTTCTATGTGAATATAATGTAAAATGTAATTTATTTCTGTGATCAAAGCTGAATTTTCAGCATCATTACTCCAGTCTTCAGTGTCACAAAATCCTTTAGAAATCAATAAAATATGCTGATTTGTTGCTTGAGAAACATTTCAAGAAAAAAATTACTTTTATTCAGCAAGAAGTTGATCAAACCATGATGTTTAGAATATTACAAAAGATATCGGTTTCATATAAATGCTGTTTTTTTTTAATCCATGGTCTTGACAGAAATATGTAGCAGTTTTCAGATGTGGATGCTTTTCAACTGCAGTTAAAAAAAATCATAATAATATTTTACATATTGTCGTTAATTTTATGTTATATATTGATGCACACCTGAGCTTACACTTTGGATTTTTGGGAAAATATTAATAAAGTGGCGATTTTCGAAGTAATTAGACAATATTCATTCATGAGGAAGTGTAACAAGTGTCTATTTGTATAAAGTGTAATTTTCTCTGAAGAACACTAAGTTATCATTAGAAACTTTAGGAAAAAAAATATTCTATATCTTAAATGCCAGATTTTCCATCAAATCTTCAGCGAGATGACGATGATGAGAACAGACAACATTCAGAAACATTCAGAAAGAAAAAGAAAGCATAAAATGTCTTGAAATGCCAAAATTGGATACTACAAACACTGTTTGCAAATAATTGTTCATATGTGAATAAAAGCCTATAAATAAATCATATCAGGTAAATCAAGTTCATCATTGCTCATGTCTTTTCAGAAGACTTGGATTAAACCACTCAATACACATGGATTTATTTTTAAAATCTCTTTATTAACTTTTTGAAGCATATTACATCATTTTGAAGCATTTTTGGGTGAATACTTTCATTGGAGGGACAGAATTCTATCAGATTTCAATTCTATATAAATATTAAGACTGCACAATAAGATTGTCATGCACATCTCCTCAGTGAAGTCAGTTCCATGATTTGCAGTAAATCTCCATCACATGCTTTCAGATGGAGCCAATAATAAAAAAAATTCTGATGTTTTCCAATTTTTTTTACATTAGAACCTTCTCAGTGAACATTGGGAAGTTTTCTTCTTCGTTGACTCCTTTTTCATGTGGTGTGCCCCAAGGGTCTGTTTTAAGCCCTCTTCTTTTTTCACTTTACATGCTTCCCTTGGGTGCCATTTTTAAGAAATATAGGATTTCATACCATATATGATATTAGGCCACTAGGACTTAGGATCTCTTTCTGCCAATGTTCAAACCTATATAAGAATCTTGGGGTTACATTAGATTTGTTACTCAACTTTGAGAAAAACTTAGTACATTGGAAAAGGGCAGCTTTTCCAACATCAAAGGTTGTTCTGTGACACACCTTTAGAAAATGTTATTTTTAAGGGGTGTTTACATGACACATTTTTCAACTAAAAGATGAAAACCTTTTATAGCCATTCATTTACACGACAACAGTGCTTTGATACCTTTATCATCAAAAATGTGCTTTTGTGAAAACGATGACATCACGTGTTCAGCCTGTAGGTATGAGTGAGTACTTGACAAACAAAACAACAATGACAGACTACAGGACTATATGTGTGGAGGTGTGTAGTGTTTCTTCAGAGAGTCACATCACAAGCTACTGGCCTGGCATAATATAGGGCTAATTGTGACAACATTCCTGTCTGTATGCAAAAGTTTTCCTGTTTCTAGCACATCGTTGTCACATTAACAGAGAAAAAGTTTGTAGAGAATAAATGGATGGATGGATGTTCATCGTAGCATCAAAATCCTAATTTACTGGTAATGTTACAACTTCTCATCCCAGATTAAAACTGTAATTTACTGGTAATGTTCCAGAAATCTCGTAATGACACAGAGAGGCTAAAAACCCACACCTTGAGTCTGGGAATCAAAGCAAACGCTGAAGTTTCAAGATGATCTGGCCCTTTCATGATTTTGCAGGAAATCCTCTTTCAAGTAAGCAAGAGTATGTGACTTCTGCAAACACACTTATAAAAATAAAGCTTGCAAAAAGATAATTGACCGGAAAGATTTCATGGATGTTGGGATAAAATTTTCACCATTGATGCAAAAAATTAATCTTAATTTTTAAATGTGTTGTGTTGTATTTTTTGTTAAGGGGTCATCAAACCAAACTAGTATTTTTTGGACATGATAAGATGTCATGCTCTAGGGCTTCTGATTTAAAAAGTAACAGGACATATTATAACAAATATTACAAGTCATAGTTTACGTGTTCATCATACACCACTTCTATTTGTACATTTCTTTTAAATGACACCACAGGCTCCACAAGGGATCGAAAGTGATCAAGGGGCTTGGGCTCCAATCACACCTACCGCAAGACTTCTCGTTTTTGGCTTTCACTTTCAGTTGTTGTTGTATATATAGGGGACAGGGGCACTGATTGAGGCTCAATGACACTCAACCAGCGACTAATTGAGACTGAAAATTTGTGACATAATAAAATGTCTAAAAAACTTCAATTAAGCCGTCGTGGACAAAATGAAAATGGTGAGTGCATTTTAATATAAAGCTTGTTGTTTTTCTATACATTTGTGTCTGTTTCCACAGCATTAAATCTCATTTGTTTTATTTGCAGATGAAGACTCTGATATAGCCACTATCAAACATTTCCACCATGAAGAAGACGAAAATGGTAAGCGCATTGTAATAGTTGTTCTGTATTCACTGACACTGACTTTGCATTAAACTCTACATTTTAGCGTTTTTTGTTAATTTATGTATTTAATTTTGTGTAATTATGTACTTCTTAATTTTCTCAATGTAGTTTGTTATATGTTTCTAAATATTCCCAAACACTGATTAAAATGGGTAAAATTGGGTCTTTATTTAATAAAAAATGTATAATATATTAAGTAAAAATATAGTATTACTAACACACTATGAAGATGCAGGCAAACCTCAGACTGAATCACACCAAATACAGAAATATTCTCTCGCAAGGTTGAGTAAAACCAAATTTTTACATTTATAATGTTCAGCTCAACATGGCATACATCTACAGTATATAAAGCTTTTCGAAACATCTGTGTCTGTTTACACTGCATTAAAACACATTTGTTTCTTTTGCAGATGAAGAATCTTCTACCAAACAGACGCAGAACCGTGACATTAATGAAGTCGCAGAGGCTACTGTAAAAAAGCCAAAAGCTCAAGATACAACATCTGAAATTGACACGACTGACACATTGGACAGACCACTAAATTCAACTGCAGACGACAGTTATTATGTTAAAAACGAAGCTTATTTTTCAGATTTTACAAACTTTAGATTATTTGCAGAAGTTGCACAAGCTGGACGAGCTCGTGCTGAAGACAGCATTTTTGAGGCAGAAACCAAAGGTTCAAGCATCTCATTTGATACTGAAGTCAGTCCGGTTGGAGCCAAAGTAATGGCTCGAGCTGAAGTCGCCAGTGCATCAGCTAGTGTCGGTCCAGTTGGTGTGAAAGTGGGACTTGGATTTGACACGGGTGCATCTGTTGGTGAGGATGGGGTGGAGGCCAAATTCCTGGGAACTGGATTCTCAATTGGTCAAAAAAACAGCATATCTGTTCTGGGTTCAGAAGCATCATGTTCAGTCATGTAGTCATAGAGGTATTAATTACCTTGGAATATTGATGTGTAACATTTTACTACTGAACCATGAAGAGAAAAAAATAATAAAAAACATTAACTTTAACTTTGACCGGATTAAATGCAGAATTAGTACTGTCACTGAATACACAGAATTATACTTCAACGACACGAAAATAATGTTGTTGTTTTAGATTTTATAATTATACAAATTTTATGACTTTTGTTTTCATTTCAGAATAAATATTTGTATTTGGTTATGTATGTTTATGGTTATTGCTTTTCTCTTCAGAGCTGTCATTCCAAGCTTTTATGTTAAAATAATGTCTTCACTTTGGACTTCTGCATCAATCGTAGAATTCATCAAAATATCTTACATGCAAAGCATATCATTAAAGGAACAAATAGTTGATTGTGAGTTGATGTTTATTTTTTTCTGAACATATAAATGTGACCCTGGAGCACAAACGCAGTCTGAAGTCACTGGGTTATATTTGAAGCAATAGCAAAAAAAATAAAAAATAAATTTGAGCATAGCGTTAGTTCAGTCAGGCCACGTTAGTCACGCTTGCATCAGCTGACAGTCAGCTGTTCCTGACGTGTACTAATCCAGTCTTGACACCTATCACCTGCGGTATATTTAAATTCCCATTCTTCAGTGTCTCTTCCATCGCATTGCTGCTTGCAATTAACTCCCTCCTCCAACCCCAACTCCACCAACTCAACCAGTAATCCGATCTAACTTTGTTCTTTCTTTACAGTCTCATCATTGGAAGCAATCTCTCACATTTCGTTTACAACTCACGTAATTGTGAATTGTAAATTATATATATGCTTATAATGGTTCTGTTCTGTACCCCAGGGTGGTTTGTCTTGCTGCTCTCCCCGCTCTGTCCAAGCATGGCTCCATGGACAGGCGTGTGGAGTGTTGCCCAGAACATAACCATACCGCCAACACTAATTGTATGCAATTATAATGGTCATAAATATACTTAACGGTAGTGGTCCTGATTGAAAAACATTATATGGGTCAAAATTATCTCAGTTTTGACAAATTTACACTTAAGTTTTTGTGGACCATGGTCACATAAATATATATTCGAATGTTGAATTTAATAGACCAACACTCAATGTAAAGTTAGCTGCCCTAAACTTACAGTATTGGTAATTACCATAACTATAATTTTTTATGTTTCTGTAATGGTTAATCTACCAGTATGTACAAGCTCTTTAGTCAAAGTAGTACTTGTATTGCTGAAATATAATTATTATTATCCAGGAATTTTCAAATTTACCGTTTTACAAGAAAGGAGGAAAAACTAGTAAAGCACTGTATTATTATTATTATTATTATTATTTGGATGTCAATAACAACAGAGACTGTGGAAAAGTGCATAAAAACAATGCCAGCAAGAATGCTATCGAGGTTTTCTAATGTTATCTTATGTTATCAAGGTTTTCAGCTTTTTATGTGTGAATAAAACGTTTTCGTTGTTTCAGTTTGTTACCAAAAATTGACAGTAGTATTTTTAGATTCCTAAAATAGATAAAAACAAAATGGAATTTGATAAACAAGTCAATGCCTAAAAGTAAAAGTAGTAGCTTTTTACAATTGCGGATCATTGCCAGAATCTTTTTGTTTTCATGACATGGAAACTGTGATTCCTGCATAATTTCATCCAGATTTGATCATTGCAACTCATGATTGAAAAGATCCAGCATTTCTCCGGTTCTGGCATCTCTGCATTGGCTTCCTGTTGATTTTAGAAAATGCATTTGATATTTAAACAACGTGACACAGGACGGGAACAATGAGAACTGCTTTGTGAAAATACAATTCACAATTCTATTATCTTTTCTAAACCGGCTTCTAATTGTTTCATTATGTAATTGGCATGATACAATTTTACTTGACAGATAATAAATTGTTATATTTGATTTATTCTGTTCTCTTCTGAAATCTTAAAATTCTACTTTATACTGAAGATTTTAAGTAGATAATTGTGTAGGCTACCATTTCTGCAAATCTGGGTCCAGGGCAGATCATACTTAAGTACCAATGAGGGGGCAGGGGGCTCTCCATTAGGAATCTTCTGATTTCTGTTTGTCACACTGGCTTACAAGTTACAGTTTTCATGATTATGGAAAAAATACAAAATTTTGTTATTTGCTAGCAGAGTGCGGCACTTAAAGGTATTATAATCATCCTGCGATTTCACCAAGTATAACATGTTCAAGGATCAACAAGGATGTTGATTAGAACTTCTCAGGAAATATCTGTTTTAGGCTATGTCTACATTATTAAATACATTAATAAGTGTGACAAGCTTGTGCTGAATTCAGTTTATTTGAGGCAGAAGCCAAAAGCCCAAACGCCTCAGCTGGTGTTGAAGCCAGTGTGGTTGGAGTTAGAGCAATGGCTCAAGCTGAAATTGCCAGTGCATCAGCTAAAGCTGGACCATTTGGAGTTGACACTGGTGTATATGTTGGTGTGGATGGGTTGGAGGCTAAAATCCTGGGAACTGGAATCTCAATTGGTCCAAAAACCAGTGTATCTTTTCTGGGTTCAGAAGTATTATGTTCAGTCATGTAATTATGCAAGTATTAATAACCTTTTAATATTTATATGCAACATTTTAGTACTGAACCATGAAGACAAAAAAAAACAGATTTTTTTTTAATGTATTAAATTTTCAAGCAAAATTGTTACGTTATAAATACACACAATTACATTGTAAGAATATTACAATATACAGTTTTATTTTATATTTTATATTTCTACAATTGTTGAGCTGTTTTCATTTAAGAATAAATATTTGTATTTGGTTAAATATGTGTGTTTAATTAGAATACGGCAACTCCAGTTTGGATCCAACAACTCTGAAGATTCCAGTTGATGGAAACTTTAGATCGACATGAAACTGTCAAATATTATCCTTATATTGTAATTATTATGAACACAGGTTGCAATTTCGGTAATTTCTGCACAACATGTTTGTTGTGTATGCTTAACTGAATTTATGATGTTATCCTCATAATATTTTATATGTATATTACACACATATTACTTTGATCTGTGGCTGGTAACAGAATATTTCCCAGCTGTAACATTGAAACAAGAATTATCTCTAAAGCTGTTTAGAAGCAAGTACTATACAGTACAAATAAACTTGAATTGAATATTTATTGCTTTTGTCAATACTATCATTCCCAGTGTATTGTAACTGTTACAATTCTGCATCAGAACTTTTCCATTTATGCAATACACTGAAAAGAACTTTTTCTGTGTTCTTCTGTTCTTCACATTACGTGATTGCATAATGTGTGAAGTTGAGCTAGTGCACAACTAGTATTTGTGTTTATAAAATGTTTTTTTTTTTTTTTTAGAAAATGACCAATCCTTTCGCTAGATAAGGCCATTATTTAAGTCAAATTGAGAGTCAAATTGGACTATACTGAAATTATTGAAAACATTCAAATCAGGGATGTCCGAAACGGAATCAGAAAGCATATAGTTTGTGCATTTAAGAAAATGTCTGTCAAAATATATATTACAATGTCTTGTTTTCATCAGGAACCATTTCACTTAGTTCCCTGGTGTTTCAATTTCACCGAGCCAATTTATGCATATCCTCCCTGAACCTCTGTTTACCCTGAGTTTGTGCACATTATTTTTTTGAGAGGTATCAATATTGTGATATTCAAATGATGTGGATTTAAAAACAGATGTTTCATAATAATTATTCATTTCTTATAGCTGGCAAGCATTCAGTGAAGTGACTGATGCCTGTGAGTGTGTTATGTTACATAAAGGAGGAACTACATTTGATTTTTGGGTAATTATAAAACATTGTGCAGACATTTCAAATGCTTTTTGTGTAGTTCATTATATTTCTTTTAGAGAATCAAGTTTATTTTGTGGCTTAAATAAATTATGCTATTTAGAGACTGAGATGTTTGGCTTTTATCCTGAAAAGTTCAAAATTTCTTAAGTAAAGTAGAATTAAATAGTAGCATACTAGTTCATTTTAAGGATTAAATGTTAATACATCTTGCCATAAACGCATTGCCATTGTTTTTCCATTTCTGTTTCACTTTCTCTGAAAACCCTTGAGTTAAATAAGTGACTACATCATTTTACAGGAAATCAGTTTTCACTAACTAGAATCAATAGTGTATTCTGATTAAATAAATTGGCAAGCAACACAATAGCAAACATAATTGGGTTATATAGAGGTTTCACCACAATCACCAACATTTATTAAAAGCATAATATTGACTATATACAGTATAAGCTATAGGCTATATCGAGCTTCGTCATTAGAAGTAATTAGACAATTCATTTATCAACAAGTGTGACTGTTAATATATAATGACACGATGCTTTGGAAATTACTTCCATGTATTTTATTTACTCATCCTGAGACTCTCTAAGATGTACAGTAAACGAGCTTGTTTCTTCTTTGGAACAGTATCCAGTGTAGAAAATCACTGATTGTAAGTTGTATTGCTTTTCTGGTGCTGCTTGTGATTACTGTAGTAGGCAAAACTTTAATTAATTACAATAAAAAATTTACATAACACTGGTATGTATGTCTAAATAATCCCAAATATGAGAGTGCAATCTCTGTACATGGAAGTCCTAAAAAAGGACTTAAAAAGACATAAAAGAAAAATATGTAATGTGATTTCAAAGCCAACTTGATACATTTACAATGTTCTAATGTTCATTGAAAAATTATAAATTAATATAAAGTGTGTTTTTTTCTAAATGTCTGTGTCTGTTTGCACTGCATTAGAGCTAATTTGTTTTATTTGCAGATGAAGAATCTGATATACCCACTATCAAACCCTGAAGAAGACGAGAGTAGTATGTGTATTTTACATTTAAATGACATTGAAATAACTCTACATTTTATTGTTGATTTTTAATTTGTGTTTTATTTTTAGGTAAAAAGATCTGTAGCTCTTGAGATCGTACAGAAATGCTGATGAATAGTTTCTCCTGTAGAGGTCAGAACCTTGTAATGTGCATGTCTCGTTGAACTTCTAGAGCTGAGAAGTTGTCTTCAACAAGTATATTTGATCAATAGCACACTAACCTATTTTTTTATTATTTTTAATTCACTTTTGACTTTCATCAAATGTTACACTTAACAGAAAGTTTCACATACAATTATGTTACTCAGACTGACATCTTTGGTATGCATCCTGAAAAGTTAGTAACTGAAAAATTAAACTAGTTATAATTAATACTAATCCATATTAAAATACTATTAACAAGTAGATGAATAAGCACTAGTAGCCAATGAATAAGTACTAGTTCTTAATGGAACAGATAATAGTATACTAGTAGTAATTAAATAGTTTACTAGCATGAAAATATTATTACATTAAGGAATAAATGTTAAAACAGCTTGCCATAAACACATGGCATATCTTTTCCCTTTTTTGTTTCACTTTCAGTTGATGCATAGTCTGTGTAGATGGGAGTGGCAGTAATGACCAGACACAGATCCATATCGAAAGTAAACTGCATGCTGTTCTTGAGCCACTTGGAGTATATGCATGGTTTTGGTCTCTATTTAAAGGTGACACTGTTTAGGAATAAACCTCACAATCAGTGTAAGTCTTACTGGTATTAAGTAACAGAACTTTGAACACACTGAAACGGTAGACTTTTGACTTTAGTAGAGTCAAAAACTTACATACAGAACCTTTAAAGGCAGTAGCACCTAAAGAATACTAAATAAGTAACAGTACTAGTACTAGTCCTAAATAAGTAATGGAACATAGTAGTATACAGTACTAGTTGTAATAAGTAGTTTACTAGTAGCATGAAAATATTAGGACATTAGTGTTAAAACAGCTTGCCATAAACGCATTGCAGGATTTTTCCCTTTTCTGTTTCACTTTCAGTTGATGCCTATTCTGTGTATATATCGGGGTAGCAGTAATGATTAGACACAGAAAAACCCTTTGAAAACCCTTAAGTTAGATAATTATCAGTAATATAGGCTATCAAGTCACTCAGGGGGTACCAATCCATTCCCCAACATCATTATCAATCATGAATCTGAAATAGCATCCTCCAGTTTCACATCACTTAGTCTAATGGTGCAGTAATGCTGTTTATCTCGCTGAGCCTGAATCCTCCCACTTTATTCAGAGTCCTCAGAAAAATCTGGAAACATCCTCCAGTCTAACATTGGTTACAATTAACAAGTTTTAATTCAGCACTTATGCACCTGCTGGTAGATGTTATGACTACATAACTTTACAGGCAATCATTTTTCAAATATGTGTAAAAAAGGTTCAAAAATTTACAGATGCTCCAGAGGAAAACAAGATGCATTAAGAGCTGGGGATGAAAATTTTTGAACATGATGAAGATGTCCAAATGTTTCTTATTTTTTTTTTATGTATTTTTTTTCCATTTAGTTCTGCCCTTCGTAAGCAACAGAAGATACTTGTTTGTTTTCCAGAACACTAATTAAGTACAATTTACCCCCCCCCCCCCCCCCCAGCTTTTAATGCATCTTGTTTCCTTCTGGAGCATCAGTGAACATTTGAACCTTTTATTAATAGTTGTGTTTGAGTGCCTCAATTGTCCTCAGTGTAAAAAAATGGTTCTCGAAATCATACAGTAGTGCTGGAAAGGATTCAAATATGCAAAGATGCTGGAAAACTGAAGAATCTGCTGGGCCTTAAAGATTTATCTGAAGAACAGTTCTCAGTTTAACTGTTCAGAACAAACAAGGGACTCATGCACAACCATCACAAAACAGAAAGACAGTTGTGGATCATCCAGGTAACCACACACAGTATTAAGAACCACATGCTTTCATAACTGCTGCTTTTTCACCGCTGTCATTCTTGTTTTGTGTTTGCTTTGTTATTGAGAGGAAAGTGCGCAGCACATTTTTCCATATTCATAGAATTGCTGCCCTCACAGTATGTTGCTACAAAAACATTTCTAACTTCTTTTTACTTCCAAGCCATGAATAAAAAACAACTTTGCAGTTTGCAGTGGGTTCCCAAACTTTTGAATGGGGTTATTTTAATAATTTCAGCATTTTTTTTTGTCTTGTGGTCTATATGCAAACATCTTTTATGTAAAATATCTTATTCAGGACAGTAATAAAAAATAACATGCATTTATTATGATCTCTCTTATTTTGTTAAACATTCACATTTTCACAGATTCTGAAAGGGGTTCCTAAACCTTCGCATGCCAGAAGATCAAGTCAAATTTAGTTTTTCATCTCATCACCCCTTTACATATTTAAAGGATTTTTTTTTTGCTATAAAGATTGCAAAAGGTTCTTCATGAAAACAAAGATGCAAATAAAGAACCTTTATTTTTTTGAGTATGTGCGCGTGTTGAATTTTTGTCAGCTTTGCATCAACAGAGTCTTAAGAGACAATCAAACTAGATTTGTATATTTCAGACACTTCAACGAACAGAATATGATGTCATTCATTGTGAGCAGGGTCTTAGGTTGTTCCAGTTAAACGCCATGCAGATCTTTATGATTTTTCTCTTTCACTTTCAGTTGATGCACTACTCTGCGTATATAAGGAGTGCCAGGACTGACCAGACACAGATCCTATAACACTCCATCAGAGACCTACTGAGACTGAAAACTTGTTGCTCCCTAAAATGACTGAAAACCGACCATTAAGCTACAATGGGCATGATGAAAGTGGTAAGTGAATTTAAATAGATGATCTATATTTACAGACATTAAAAACCTTTAATTAACCACAAATGAAAATTAAAAATGTTGTAAATTTATATAACACTGGTATGTATGTCTAAATAATCCCAAACACTGAGAGTGCAATCTCTGTATGTGGAATAAGTTATTGTTGACATGAATAAAAAAAAATAAAATGTGTTTGTTAAACCAACTTGTCACATTTACAATGTTCTAATGTTCATTGAAAAATGATTCATCAAAAAATTCATGTAAAGTTGTTTTTCTAAATGTCTTTGTCTATTTGCCCAACATTAAAGCTCATTTGTTTTATTTGCAGATGAAGAATCTGATTTACCCACTACCAAACATTTCCACCATGAAGAAGAGGAGAGTGGTACGTTTATTTAAATATCTGGTCTATATTTACTGACATTGAAATTACTCTACATTTTAGTGTTATTTGTCAATGTATGTGTTTTATTGTGTATTAATTTATCCAAATACAGAACCTACAGTTTGCAAGGTTGAGTAAAACTAACTTGTCACATGTTCTAATGTTTAATGTAAAATTGCATGAGTTTGTATAAAGCTATTTGAACTGCAATAAACATCATTCGTTTTTTTTGCAGATGAAGAATGTGATGTACTTCATGGAGAAAAGCCAAAAAAAGGAAAACAGAAGATAACATGGAAAAACAAAAAGGGTTTTACAAAAAAGCCAAGTGTGCAACTTGCGTCAGTTAATGTTGATGCGCTTGAAGTTGTAAATGTAATTGACACGTATGACAGAACAGCAAGTGCTTATGCAGAACACAAGTATGCTCGAAGTGGATCATATGCTGAAGCATTTGAAAACAAACCTGGAGAGAGGATTCCTAAGGCTGGAGTTTACGCAGAAGCAGGAGTTGCACGAGCTCGTGCTGAATACAGTGTATTTGAAGCAGAAGCCAAAGGTCCAAACGCCTCAGCTGGTGCTGGAGTCAGTGTGGTTGGAGCTGGAGCAATGGCTCGAGCTGAAATTGCCAGTGCATCAGCTAAAGCCGGTCCAATTGGTGTGAAGCTGGGACTTGGACTTGACACGGGTGCATCTGTTGGTCTGGGTGGGGTGGAATTCAAATTCCTGGGAACCGGAGTCTCACTTGGTCCAAAAACCGGTGTGTCTGTTCTGGGTTCAGAAGCATCATGTTCAGTCATGTAATCAGACAGGTATTAATTATCTGTGAACAATGAAACATTTCATTACAAAACCAAGACAAAAGCAGAAACTTTTTAAAGACTTTACCCATTTTAATGCATAATTAGTATTGTTGTTGAGCTTTAAATACGCAGATAACTTGTTCAGGAGAACACCGAAAGAGCCATTCGATCAAAGTATCATGCAAAGAAAATCATTTAATTCAAATATAGTCCCACAGAGCCAGATTTATCTCAAATATACTTTATAATCAACAGTGCAACAGTGTCATTTTAATTAATTACTTGCAGTTGAATCGCAGAGTTTGTGCAAACGTATACACATTGTGATAACATGCTTTCTAAACTGCTGCTTTTTCACCGCTGTCATTCTTGTTGTGTGTTTGCTTTGTTATTGAGCCATGAATAAAATAAACTTTTGCCGAAAGTATATCAGGGTCTTGAATCAAGTTCAGTCTTGATCTTTGGGAGCATGAGCAATAACTTGCTGCCTGCAGTTCACTTAACGGCCACCGCTAATAACAAGGATTATACATCTAGCGCTTTTAACAATATGGTAACACTGTTTATTTTAGATTTAGAAACACTTATTTAACTTATTTAAACCTACCGGACAACAAACACAGGAAAAGGTTGAACTTAAATATACTGACAAACGAGGTAAATTAATGATACACAGCTGAACAGAACAAACTAATGACATTAGTAACAATGACAACCAAAGAGGAGAACAAAGAAAACAATAAACATATCTGTGTCAGAAGTATCTGGATGCTCAATGAGAGAAATAAAAAACTGACTGGATCTGAAGTGTTGTTGTTCTGGTGTTGTTGGCTCCTCAAAGAACCGTTTAGTAAGGTTCTTAAAATGACCATTTTTAGTAAAGAGAACATTTTAAAATATCAGAAGAAAAACTTATTTTGCTATAGAGAATGAAATGGAAAGGTTCTGTGGATGTTAGAGGTTCTCCATGGAACCATTTTTAACAGTTGTTCCTGTGATGTTGGGACAGCACTGTGCAATAATGCTGCACTATTGTTTAAAAATCAGTGAAGTTCCTCCTGTTCATAGCTGTATTGAAATAAAACAAAGCTGGCACAAACCTAGAACAATATTAAGTAAGTGAAGTATTTGCATTTAATGAAGTACCCAACATTTAATTAATAAGCAGACACTTTTAACAAAAAGTGACTTACAGATGAGAGCTAAAAAAGCAATCAAAACCAACAAAAGATAAATAATATATAAGTGTTGTGTCAAGTCATGGTTAGTCTGACGCAATACCCTAAATGCAAGCCATTTTGCTTATAATAAGTAGATAGAAAAGAGATAAATAGATATAGCTAGTTTTAGAAGGTCAGGTTATTTTTACCATAACAATTAAAAAGAAGACAAGTAGATAAAGAGTAGATAGTGTTAGAGGGTTATTTGTTTTTTTTACTAGCATGAATATATTAGTACATTAAGGAATAATTGTTAAAACAGCTTGCCATAAACACATGACATGGCTTTTCCCTTTTCTGTTTCACTTTCAGTTGATGCATAGTCTGTGTATATAGGGAGTGGCAGTAATGATCAGACACAGATCCATACCTAAAGTAAACTGCATGCTGTTCTTGAGCCACTTGGATTACAGGTGCTGGTCATATAATTAGAATATCATCAAAAAGTTGATTTATATTACTAATTCCATTCAAAAAGTGTAACTTGTGTATTATATTCATTCATTACACACAAACTGATATATTTCAAATGTTAATTTAAATGTTTTATTTAATTTTTTTAATTTTGATGATTATAACTGACAACTTAGGAAAATACCAAATTCAGTATCTCAGAAAATTAGAATATTGTGAAAAGGTTCATTATTGAAGACACCTGGTGCCACACTCTAATCAGCTAATTAACTCAAAACAACTGCAAAGGCCTTTAAATGCTCTCTCAGTCTAGTTCTGCAGGCTACACAATCATGGGGAAGACTGCTGACTTGACAGTTGTCCAAAAGATGACCATTGACACCTTGCACAAGGAGGACAAGACACAAAAGGTCATTGCAAAAGAGGCTGGCTGTTCACAGAGCTCTGTGTCCAAGCACATTAATGGAGAGGCGAGGGGAAGGGAAAAATGTGGTAGAAAAAGTGTACAAGTAATAGGGATAACCGCACTCTGGAGAGGATTGTGAAACAAAACCCATTCAAAAATGTGGGGGAGATTCACAAAAAGTGGACTGCCGCTGGAGTCAGTGCTTCAAGAACCACTACACACAGACGTCTGCAAGACATGGGTTTCAGCTTCGCATTCCTTGTGTCAAGCCGCTCTTGAACAACAGAAAGCGTCAGAAGCGTCTCGCTTCAAAAATAACTGGACTGCTGCTGAGTGGTCCAAAGTTATGTTCTCTGATGAAAGTAAATTTTGAATTTCCTTTAGAAAGTCTGTTTCTAAAGTCTGGAGAAAGAGAGGAGAGACATACAATCCACTTTATACAGGTCCAGTATAAAGTTTCCACAGTCAGTGATGGTTTGGGGTGCCATGTCATCTGCTGGTGTTGGTCCACTGTGTTTTCTGAGGTCATCATGCTTCCTGCTGCTGACCAAATTCATGGAGATGCAGATTTCATTTTCCAACAGGACTTGGCACCTGCACACAGTGCCAAAGCTACCAGTACCTGGTTTAATTGGCCAGCAAACTTGCCTGACCTAAAGCCCATAGAAAATCTATGGGGTATAGTGAAGAGGATGATGCGATATGCCAGACTCAAGAATGCAGAAGAGCTGAAGGCCACTATCAGAGCAACATGGGCTCTCATAACACCTGAGCAGTGCCACAGACTGATCGACTCCATGCCACGCCGCATTGCTGCAGGAATTCAGGCAAAAGGAGCCTCAACTAAGTATAAGTTTTGGTCTCTTTTGAAAGGTGACACTGTTTAGGAACAAACCTAATAATCACTGTCACGAGTCTTACTGGTGACACACTGAAAAGGGGGTGAAAAAAACATACCGTCTACATGTTTTTCTATTTATTTTTTTTGTTACTACCAAACCATTAGGTCAAAACCAGAAAATGCTTTTAATTCAAAATTTGTTTTGTTGTTGAGCAATACATATACAGAATTATACTTTAACAATGTAAAAACAATGTTTTATAATATTTTAGATTTATAATTTTACAATTGTTGAGGTGTTTATTTAATTTCAGAAGTAATATTTGTATTTGGTTATGCAGATGTGTTTCATTAGTTAATGCCAACTCAAGTTTAGACCCAACAATTGCAGAGATTTCAGATGATGACTACTTTGGATCGACATACAAAACTGTCAAATGTTATCTTTATATTTTAATTATTATAAGCTTAAGTTATAATTGCTGCATAACATGTTTGCTGTGCTTAACTGAATAGTGTTAACAAACCTTATAGCATGTTATAGTATATTTTAATATTAAATAACAATAATAATAATAATATAATAATAATAATAATATTTAAACTAACATTAGCTTTCTAATCTTTTTGTATTCTATTTTTTTCTTTTCATTTACTATACAATTGACAAAAGCAAAAAAAGACCTAACAATGGCTTACTCTATTATTTTTGTATTCTATCGGTTTTCTTTTTATTGATAATATTATTTATAAAAGCCTTGCTGAATGTACTGTGATAAGATAACCGAGACTTGTTATAGCACTTGTGTATCATTGATCTTTTGTTGATTTTGATTGCTTCAATCATCCTCATTTGTAAGTCCATTTGAATATAAGTGTCTACTAAATGACTATATGTGAATATATTACTGCCATATGGATATTAACTTGATCTGTATCTGATAACAATACTTCCTACAGTAATTGTAAAATTGAAACAAGAATTAATAGTATGGCTGCTTTGAAACATAATGTATTGTGAAAAGTGCTACACAAATAAACATTTATCAAAATGTTTACTGATTTCCTCTTCAGTACTGTCATTCCCAGTGTAACTGTTATAATATGTTCACAGGACTTTCTGGAGACTTTTAATATCTGCATCAGTCCTCTTCTCTTCTATTTATACAATTTACACTGAAAAAAATCTGGCAACTGATTTTTAAATTATTCTTTAGCTCGGGTTAAACTAATTAATTTTATTTGGTTGGAACAGCAGCTATTTGTTTCTCTGTTATAGAACTAGGATACATAACTATGATTTACACAAGCTCCAGTCTGGATCCAGAACACCTTAGAAAAGATGATGCTGACCCTCAGAGGACCTCAGATGATGCTAACCCTGAATCAACAAGCAGAACTAACAAATATTGCTACAAGTGTGATTGCATCATATAATAATTGCTGTTAATAGTGTTCATCGTCTGGTTAAATATGTCTTGTATTGATGTTTCTGAAAATTTCTGTCATATGCACATAAACCGATCACCACTTATAAGCTACTAAATATTGTAGAAACATAATTTTCTGTAAAGTTGCTTTACAATTATTTGTATCTTAAAAAGTGTTATACAAATAAACTTGAATTGAATTGTTTACATCATGTATAGAGACAGAGCACGTTTAGGCTGTACAAAACAATCCAACCATCTCCATTGACTTTGTATTACTGAAAGAAGGCTTTTTGTAATTTATGATTTATAAAAAAAAAAAAACAGAACAATGCTTAAAAGTTGTTGTGTGACAAGGTTTACAGCAAACAAGCTAAAAAACACAAGTAGTACATTTTAGAAGCTGTCAACTCCAAAAAAGCGTTTAAGGAAAAAAAAAGTAGAGCACATGTTATGAGAGAAAACCATGCGCTGAGTGGATTCTACCATAAACGTTTCTGATTGGCCATTGTGTTCAGGAAATCAACAGATTTGTCTGTGATTGGCTAAATAATAATAATAATTTTTTTAAAAACCCCGCTGTAAATAGAAAACCAAGAAGACCGCTCTAGAACCCAAATACACACTGGATCGGTTGCCAGATCGCAAATATGTTATCTAAATCTGTTCTTGCTTTCCTAGTGGGTCACATGTATTGCATTAATATTAAGTAAAGTAAGAGGAACTCACCCAGCTTAACAAATTATTTTTTTATTAGAAATTGATTTTATTTTAAGTAGCTAAAGGTAATTTTTTTCAAAAAATGTAGTTAATTATATGATTATAATTTCCAGATTAAATATTAAATATGCACATGTGTAACGAGGACTGACTCGGTTGTGGGTTTGAATCCATGTGCAGAGTTTTATTAAGCCCAACAGCACAAACAGAGGCAAACGGAGAGCAGATATTGTGGTCAATAACCAGGCAATAAACCATAGCGTCAGTCCAGATAGCAAACACATCCAAATCAGCAATCCAAAAGACAAGGTCAAAGGCAGGCAAAAGACATGCACTAGAAAACAATCCATGACTATGAAAAATGCATGGTAGAGACAGGGAAAACTGGCAATACTTTGCAACATGATGCACAAACAACATGGCTTATAACCAGGAGGGCAGGGTTTCATATTTTTTTGAAGCACCCCTGGGCGCCGCCATTGGATAGCGGACCCCCACCTGCTGTTAGCATTCCATTGACTCCCATTCATTTTGGCGTCACTTTGACAGTGAATAACTTTACATCTGAGGCGTTTAAAGACTACATTTGTCCATTTATTATTTCTATTAAAAAAAAACACAAAAATGTATAAAAGGCTCCATTACCTTGTATCTTATGTTATGGTCCCGTAGCAGCAGTTTTTGTAAAAAATAGGCTAACGATTGCGTCATAACCAGCGACTCTCTTTCGCACAGTAGAGAAATTACCGTATGGACAGGAGGAGAAGCTCGCAGGCAATCTTTTACTGTCGATGAGGCTATTGGGGGAACGTGGAGGCATAAAGTCAAGGGAGATAATTAATCAGAATACTTACCAAAAGTTGCTCCTGTTCACTCTCGCCTTCTCTGCAAGATTCGGTGGGTGATTCAGATTTCTCTTGGCACAGCGATTAAACGACTTACAGGTTGTAGTTGGGATGGGGATGCCTCGTGCGTTGTGCCTTGCTCCTCTGAGCTCTGATCGCTCTTTGCAGCCACACATGGGAACTGTCCCACACACGTTCACTTCTTCTGACCCAATCGTCCACCGCAGGTACTTCAGAAGGTTCCCCAGACCAAGGTAACATGGGAGGTTGATAATATAGAACACACTTGAAGGGGGTGAGTCCTGTAGATGAATGAGTGAGTGAGTTCTGTGCATATTCTGCCCAAAGTAAAAAGTCACTCCAACGTTGTTGTTCCCGACTACATTAAGATCTTAGATAACGCCGCAGTTCCTGATTTAATCTCTCAACCTGTCCATTAGTCTGGGGGTGATAGCCAATGTGATAGTGTCCAGTTGCTTACAGAAAGCTTGCAACACACGAGATGTAAATTGTGAACCCCATCAGAAACGATATCCTCTTGTATTCCATAAATATGGAAAACATGGTGAAACAATGCTTGTGCAGTTTCCATAGCTGTGGGTAGGCCCCTGAGCAGGATAAGACTGCATGACTTAACGAAACAATCAATAATAACCAGGGAAGATCTGTAATGAAGTCCACGGCCAGGTGTGACCAGGGGCGTTGAGGAATTGGTAGGGGTTCAAGAAGACCAGCTGGTAGTTCTTGTGGTGTCTTGGTCTGAGCACACACACTGCAAGACTTTACATACATAGAAACGTTATTAAAGAGATTAGGCCACCAAAAGGAGTTATGAACCATTTCTACTGTCCATTGAATTCCAGGATGCCCGGAGCTCAACGATGTATGCACCAATTGTATAATTCGTTGGAGGAGAGACCCAGGGACATAATGACAGTCAGGGAGACAATCTGTAGGTGTGAGTTCTGTTTGCCTTTCACGTTGTAGTTCTTCCATTATATCCCAGCAAACGGCTCTGGTGGATGGATGAATGAATGGCGGATACAGATGTTACTGAATGAGGAAAAAACGAAAAAGGGGTTAGGCATAAAAACAAGTGTAACATTGCTACATTGTTACATTTGTTTAATTTAAGTACAATTTTGTTTTGTTTAAAAAATATATATATCATAACTTTTTTCTTGATTTATGGACCCACCAAAATGTCACTCTGTGTAATATTCATGTCAGGCATATTTACAACAAAAATCAATTAATGACATATCAGCCCAAATACTAATTAGATGTAATTTTAAATTTTAAAAAATTATCCTAGGATTTGTCCATTTGTCAGTAATATTTTTGTACTAATTTAAAGCACAATAATATTTTATATGCTCCTGTATTCTTTTATATATTTTAATATGTACACGTCAGAATAAGCATGTTGTTTGAATCTTTACATAAATATTGTGTTACACTGAATTACAATCTAACATTATTTCAACCAAATTTTGACATTTTATTCTCTAAAAAGTTATTTGAAACCTTAAAAGTTCACTTTACTTACATTTAATGTGCTTTCTATGGACATAAAATCACTTTTGTAAATTTCTTTTCATGCAGACATCTTATAACGTCTTTGACACACATACATAAAAAAAGCAGATATAAAATCTTCCAAATAAGATGTAAAATATACAGTAGATAATATCAAAACATTTATTTGAAGGGTATTGGGTGGGGCATGGGTGGAGGATGAGTCAGTAAAAATTATGCATTGCAGGTTTTCTTGCTTTTTCTCTTTCACTTTCAGTTGATGCTCTATATATAAGGAGATGCAGGACTGACCAGACACAGATCCTGCATCGCTCCATCAAAGACCTACTGAGACTGAGAACTTGTTGCTCCCTAAAATGTCTGAAAACCGACAATTAAGCTACAATAGGCATGATGAAAGTGGTAAGTGAATTTAAATAGATGGTCTATATTTACTGACATTAAAAAAACTTTTACAATTTTTTTACATTTACATAACACTAAATAATCTGAAATACTAAGAGTGCAATCTCTGTATATGGAATAAGTAATGTTTGACATATTTAAAATATATATAAAATGAGTTTTTAAAACCAACGTGTTACATTTACAATGTTGTAATGTTCAGTGACAAATAATAAATTCATATAAAGTGTGTTTTTTTTTCTAAATTTCTGTCTGTTTGCACAGCATTAGAGCTAATTTGTTTTATTTGCAGATGAAGAATCTGATATACCTTCTATCAAACAATTCCACCGTGAAGAAGATGAGAGGGGTAAGTGTATTGTAATAGTTGGTCTGTATTCACTGAAACTGACTTTGCATAAACTCTAAATTTTAGCATTTTTTTGTTAATTTCATTTTGTGTATTTATTTACTTCTTACTTTTCTCAATGCAGTTTGTGATATGTTTCTAAATATTCCCAAAAAATAAATGTTATATATTAAGTAAAAAATATAGTATTACTAACATACTATGAAGATGCAGGCAAACCTCAGACTGAATCACACCAAATACAGAAATATTATCTCGCAAGGTTGAGTAAAACCAAATTTTTACATTTACAATATTTAGTTCAAAATGGCATACATTTATATAAAGCTTTTCTAAACATCTGTGTCTGTTTAAACTGCATTAAAACACATTTGTTTCTTTTGCAGATGAAGAATCTTCTACCAAACAGAGGCAGAACCGTGACATTAATGAAGTCGCAGAGGCTACTGTAAAAAAGCCAAAAGCTCAAGATATGATATCTAGAATTAACACGACTGACAGATTGAACAGACAACAAAATACCATTCAGGTTGGCAATTATTATGTTAAAAATGAATCTTATTTTTCAGATTTGACAGACTTTAGATTATTTGCAGAAGTTGCACAAGCTGGACGAGCTCGTGCTGAATACAGCATATTTGAGGCAGAAACCAAAGGTCCAAGCACTTCATTGGGTGCTGGAGTCAGTCCGGTTAAAGTCGAAGCAATGGCTCGAGCTGAAGTCGCCAGTGCATCAGCTAGTGTCGGTCCAGTTGGTGTGAAAGTGGGACTTGGATTTGACACGGGTGCATCTGCTGGTTTGGATGGGGTGGAGGCCAAAATCCTGGGAACTGGATTCTCAATTGGTCAAAAAAACAGCATATCTGTTCTGGGTTCAGAAGCATCATGTTCAGTCATGTAGTCATAGAGGTATTAATTACCTTGGAATATTGATGTGTAACATTTTACTACTGAACCATGAAGAGAAAAAAAATCTTATAGACCAAAAAAAAAAAAAAAAAACACAGATTTATACTTTAACGATATGAAAATAATGTTTTTTTATTTATTTTATAATTCTACAAATGTCATGACTTTTGTTTTGATTTCAGAATAAATATTTGTATTTGATTATGTATGTTTATGGTTATTGCTTTTCTCTTCAGAGCTGTCATTCCAAGCTTTTATGTTGAAATAACGTCTTCACTTTGGACTTCTGCATCAATCGTAGAAGCCACCTAAATATCTTACATGTGAAGCATATCATTAAAGGAACAGTTCACCAAAAAAAATTAAAATAAAATAAATAAAAATAATAAAAAAGTAGTTGATTGTGAGTTGATGTTTCTTTTTTTTCTGAATATATAAATGTGACCCTGGAGCACACAATCAGTCTGAAGTCGCTGGGGTATATTTGAAGCAATAGCCAAAAATAAATAAATAAATAAAAACATTATATGTGTCAAAATTATCTCAGTTTTGACAATTGTACACTTAAGTCTTTGTGGTCCATGGTCACATAAATATATATATAGTGCTTAACAAATTTATTAGACCACCACTCAATGTAATGTTTGTGCCACAGCTACCCTAAACTTACAGTATTGGTAATTACCATAACTATAATTTTTTATGTTTCTGTAATGGTTATTCTACCAGTATGTACAAGCTCTTTAGTCAAAGTAGTACTTGTATTGCTGAAATATAATTATTATTATCCAGGAATTTTCAAATTTACCATTTTACAAGAAAGGAGGAAAAACTAGTAAAGCACTGTATTATTATTATTATTAGTAGTATTATTAATATAATTAATAATAATAATAATTAATTATTATTATTATTAGTGTTCCTGTAGCTCAATTGGTTGAGCACTGTGCTATCGAGCGCAAATTCATAGGGTGAATGCACTGTAAGTCGCTTTGGATAAAAGCGTCTGCTAAATGCATACATTTAATTAAATTTTTAATTTTCAATTTTTAATTTTCAATTTTTTATTTTCAATTTTTTATTTATTATTATTATTATTATTATTATTATTTGGAAGTCAATAACTACAGAGACAGTGGGAAAGGGCATAAAAACATTTTCAGCAAGAATGCAAGCTGTTATCGAGGTTTTCAGATGTGTGAATAAAAATGTTTTAGTTGTTTCAGTTTGTTATTTACCTAATAATTGACATTAGTATATTTAGATTCCTAAAATAGATAAAAAAAAAAAAAAACTGAATTTGTAGTAGTAGTAGCTTCTTACAATTGCAGATCATTGCCAGAATCTGGTCTTTTCATGACATGGAAACTAATTTGTGCTTTTGTTTCATATAGATTTAATTATTGCAACTCTATATTTGGGGCTGTATTAAAACCTTTTCTCACGTTGCAGCTCGTTAAAAATTCTGCAGCTAGACTGTTGATGGGCACGAGGAAATAATCCAGCATTTTCCGGTGCTGGCGTCGTCTTTGCATTGGCTTCCTGATGATTTTAGAACATGCATTTGATATTTAAACAAAGCGACGGAGGATGGAAAAATGAGAACTGTGTTGGGCTGAAACTAGCTAAAACACTTGCACCGTTCCTTGCGCAGCAGTGCACCGGGTGTATGATAGGGCCCATTGTGTTACAACTAGTCCTCTAAGGTCATCTCAGAGTTTTTGCTTTTACATGTTTGAAAGGAGTGAAATAATTTCTTGATGACATTAATTCCATGTGAAGCCAATAAACTCAGGAACTCACACAAAACAGATGCCATGCGGCATGCAAAACCATAAAACAATAAAACTGATCTTGAGAAGGGATCTTTAGGGACAGTAAACAACACCCATCTTCTTGCTCATTTATGACCCTCTTCCTCTTGACCCTACTCTTACTCTTCTCCCCTAAGATGTTATTTTGTGAATACGTTGTTTCTCCTACTTCATGTTTGGTGTCATTTTAAAGGTCTTTGTGTGATTGGTAAAATGATCTCAATTTTACAGTAGACACTTGTATAATGAGAAATATTGAACATTTTTGTAGATTTGTGTTCTGCTGCTAAGTTTAATGATCACGTGAAATTTGAGTCAAAATGAACATGGAGCTAGACTAAAATTTACACTAAATCCTGATAAATTCAGAAGCGCAAGTAAAAGACCGAATATGCATTAAACCTTCGACCAGGCCGCTGGATTCCACTCTTTGGGCAGACGGGTGGATTCTTACAAGTTATAGAATAATTTGACCTTTCAAATTATTATATTTTTTAGTGGTATTTTGCTTTGTCTGTAATTGGTTAGTCAGTATTTAAATATTTTTAAGTTCTGATTGTCATGATCCTGTCATGAACTTGTTTCTCTCTCTGTCTCCCTCTGCTGGTAACTCTCTTCTCCTTTTCTCATCACTCTCCGTTTCGTTACTAACAGCTGTTTCCACTTCCCATTTGGCTCATTTCCCTCCACCTGTTTCTCATCCTGTCTCATTATCTTGGCTAATTCTACCCTCTCTTTTTCCTGTCTCATTGTCAGATTTGATATCACTGATGTGTATCTACCATTGGCGTCTTCACGTTAGTTTAGTCCTGTCCTGTCTTTGTCGAAATGGGGTTTGGTTGGTAGTTCTCTACCACTGCTGGAATTACTCTGTGCTTACTGGGAAAACTGAAAATGGCTTAGCTACAAACCCAAATACAATACCAAACAATGGAAGAAGAAAGCATTAGCCTATGTAACATGAGCTACTAAATCCATAAAAATGAAATTGAAACTTAACTTACCTTTTCAATAATTCAAATCGTTCTATGTATCCAGTAACAAGCAATCTCTTCACTCCTCAATCATTAAAAAGAAAACAAAGGTTTTACCAGTTTGTTTAGCAAATCAAGACTAAAGCCTTGTCTAAATACCCACACTTGCAATTAACTACTTGACTACTTCTATGAGATATTTCCTGTATTTGGCCCAAGTGTTTCATTACCTGATGGGACACACTTAAAGTATTGTAAAAAAATAAAAATAAAAAATTCAAGTGTTTACATAGCTTTAATTTAATTTGAATTTTACTTTGCATTTAAAAATCAAATTCTAAATGTCTGTTCAGTAATTTTAATTAGCGGTGCTTCTAATTAACCAATAAAAAGCAGTTCCAAATGTTGTACAAAATAAATATACTAATCTATGCTGCAACAAAAACGTGTAGCACCTTGTTTTACTACCAAATTATCTTTTATATTTAATTATTATTAATATTTAACTGAGACCTATATGGAAAGGATTCTGTGAACCCTCGTGGTCTTGGCAAAAAGTCTCTCGATTTATTTCCACAACATGATGCATGTTGTGCTGCAACTTCAGAAAACACATCATATAGAAAAAGCACCAGCAAATCAAGAGAACATCTTCATCAATTGGACAACACATGCGCTGCAAATGCTCACAACATAAGCAAAAAAAGATTTTTTATTTGAAGTGAATTGTAACTAATAATGTGTTCACAAAACTTTCTGGAAACTTTAAACTTCTGCATCAGTCCTTTTCCTATTTATTTGTGCAAGAAACTGAACATTATTTACAACATCATTACCTGTAATCCAGAGCCTCGGGCAAATGTTTTTCTTCTTCTGTGATGTTAAATGGTTTGTAAACCCATGCACTTTTGGTGCCAGACAATTAATTTCAACTGGTTCATTTCAATAGTTCGTTCACATAATCATGCAATGATGTAATGTAAACACAATTATATTGTGAAATAAACTTTTAACGGGAACAATGGAAACAGGAACTAAGACTCAGGAAAATAAAACAAACAAAGTAAAAGTCCATAAAAATTAAACAAACAAAACCTGACTGTTCATTCATTCAAGTTACTTTAGATTTTCATGAAATTATTATATCAAGTGAAATTGCAGTTTCATTCTGCAAACTGTTTTTTACGTCTTTTTATGCCTCTGGATATTCTAGACTACTGTTGATGGAACTTGTTTCATATCCAAGTAATATTCATCACATCTTTGAAGCCACTCCAACACCTTCTCCTCTGAATCTACTGAAAATGTAAGGGTTAGAAAGTGTGTTCTCTGACAAGATAACAGTATATCAAAATTAAGAAGAAAAATATTAATCAAGCAAAGAAAATCCAGGTCAAGAAAACATGTATTCTTAAAAATCTAAATAACTCACCAGACGATGCTCCAGGATTCTGAATGTTCAATAGTCTATCCATTAAAATTACTTCAAATCTGCTTCCTTCTCTCCGTATCTTCTCCATGAGACTCTCATCCTCTGAGACTTAAAAGAGATAAAAGAGTTCACAAGGATTGCTCAGACACTTCCTATACCATTACAATTTAAAATGTACTTTGAGAAGTAAATGAATTGCTAAATTAGAATATGGGTTGTTCTTAATGTTTTGTTTTTTTTGCATGGAGGAAAGAAAACTATGAATAGCTAATCAATACACAGGTAAAAAGCCTATTTAACTGTGTAATGATGAAACTGATGGGCTGTAATAGGGTGCATTGAGCTTTGTTCTAATTGCTGTTAACAGCTATTATCAGTATTGGACAGTAAATTGCAAGTAATTTTAATAATGACTTACAGACTGGAGGGTTTGACATGCTTCGGTGACTTTGGACCTCTATACATCCAGTGAAATCCTTTATTTTACTTTTGATCCCATTTATCCTGTTGTTAATCTCCTGCTGTAGTAACTGCAGCACATGGTCCTCGTCCAGATTTATTTCCTCATCTTGTTGTATATCAGTATCATGAATGTTTTCTTCTTCAGCACACTGAGTGTTGAAGCAGAACAGACTGTTTTCTGCCACCATCTCATCAATCTTCTGGAACAACTCTGTGACTTGATCTCGGTTGTTCTTGTTTGAGTTGTCAAAGACGTGATATCTGTTCCTGGATTTCTCAACCAGCCATTGAAGAGCTTCACCTTCACTCTCGATGTGCTGCTCGATTGAGATGTCTGGGAATCTGTCGCCCCATGTGAACAGAACTATGGTGTGTCTCCAGATGTCTTCTCCAAGAGTGGCCATGTACTCTGTAATGACTCTTTTCAGTTCATTCTTGAATGAAGTATCAATAGGAATCACAAGGATTATGGCGTGAGGAAACTGCATTTGTCGTGATTGGTCTACACTCTCTAGGATTCCAGCTCGTGCAAACTCTGGGTTAAATTTAGAAGAGAAATACTTCCACCAGCCTGGAGTGTCTAACACAGTAATTGTCCTGCCATTTACAAAACCAGTATGGCTTGTACACGACTGTGTTCTTCCTATATGAAATATTTCATCATTGAAGATGGTGTTTCCGGTTGAACTCTTCCCAGACACAATCCAACCCAGCAGAACAATCCTCAGTTCTGAGAGCGGAGCCACAACGTCTTCAAGAAGAAACAAACAAACATTAAAACTACAAATCATTTGAAGGTATTTGCATGTTTGCAATGTGCACTACCAGTGAGAAGTTTGGACACCTTTACTCATTCAATGATGACTGTTGTCCAGATTTTATAATAACATTAAAGTCACAAAAACTCAAAATAAAACAAAAGGACACTCTTAAGAGTGTTTCCATTTGTCACTACATTATTAGGTATGGATCTTTTGTATTTTCACCCTGTTTTAGAGCTGAGCTGGTTGTCTTCTGGTTGTATTTCGAGAGTGTGAAGGTAAGGGCGTACATACGAATGAATGAACCTCTCACTGTAAAATCTTCCCTGTCTACTGACATTTGTTATTAATATCAGTAGACCAGGAATCATCTGCTTCATAAATTACAATGCACATGACGATTTTTTATTAAAGAGTTACCGAAAAAGCAGAAGTTCAAAGACAGAATTCTAAAGATGGCTGCGTTGCCTGCACTCTTTTCTTTTCTGGTGCATAGGGATATATCCATTTGTGTTATTTCAGAGTTTTCATGACTATAAGCAGACAAAGAAATCAAGACAAAGAAGTTGAAATGTAATTATATTAAATACAATATTTCTTTGTCTAGATCTCGTTGTCTGCTTCACTCTGGACACTCATGAACCAACATCATGAGGTAAATCCTGGGATGCTTGCAGGAGGAACTTTTAAGAAGAAATCTGTATGATGAGCATTTGTTTCTCCCTCTACTCGCTAAAACTCATCCATTTAAAAGCATTGACTTAAAACCTTAAGACTTGCATAAAGGCTTTAGCATTGCATTACACATCCTCAATCCTCATATTATGTATTGCTGACTGCTATCAATTTTTCTGAGTGGTTTAAATTGACTTTTCAGACTATAAACTAGTATGAAGATAAGAATAAAAGTCCCTTCTTTACAAAAATCAAAATTTGATGTTTAAAAAAACTTGTAGAGAGTAAAAAGAGTAAAAAAAAAAAAAAAAAAAAAAAAAAAAACCTTTAAAATGCTCATTTTATAAAGAAATTCATAAATAGTCACAATTCTGCAAAACAAACTTTAAGCATTTAAGCAGAAGGCTTTAGATCAAAATCAAAATGAGAAACATAAATTGAGTCCAAAAGTTTGACAGTTAGTGTACATCTGCTGTCTGTACTTACTACTTTCTTTCAGCAGGTTTCTTTTGTCCTGCAACCTTTTTTGTCTGACTTCTGCTTTTTCTTTCTTTTCTTCCCTCTTTCTCTGAATGTCAAGCAGCATGTCATCTTGTGTTTCAAAATGCTTGCCATTGTTTGCTTCCACAACATCATCAATTTTGACAAGTAGCTCTTTGACTGTATCACTTTTGTTTTTGACATCGAACGCATAGTATCTTTTTCCACATCTCTGTAGGATCTGCTCCAGATCTTCTCCTTGAATCTCTATGTGCTGATCAATGGATTTGTCCTCTAGTGAATCAGCTCCTGTAAAGATCACTATTGTGTGTTTCCAGACTCTTTCGCCAAAGAGACCAAGGTGTTCTTCGATGCTGAGTCGGTTTTCTTCAGTAAAAGGCAAACTGAGATTAATGACTATGAGAAAGACGTGAGGCCCTGTTTCACACATGAAGACACTGCAAACCACTTCCTGTTTAACAACCTCTGGTGAGTCTTGCAAAAAAAAATTATCCCACCAACATGCAGTGTTGATCAGAGTTATCTTCCTTCCTTTCACTTCACCCTCTCTCTTCACAGACTTCACAAAGTGTTTGACAGGCTCAACTTCACCTAAAATACTGTTTATCACTGAGGCTTTGTCAGATTTCTGCCACCCCAGAACAACTGCTCTTATTTCTGTCAGAAAATAAACATCACATCATTGGAAAATCAACTTTTGCACTTATTTTAATAAAGCAAAGTTGGAAGAGAGCATCTTGCAAGTAAATAGTACACAAAAATATTTTACAAACCACCCTATGTAGCTAAAAATACTAACATTTGATTTTGAAAAATAAAAAAATCTTACTGTGAACTTTACCTGCTTTCATCTTCCTTGCCTTCTTATGTGTGATCCAAATAAATCTTTAAGAAGGGGGAAAAAAACTAGCATGAAATCTAAAAATAGATAAAACTAACAGATATACTAGACATCCAGGAAGAATGCAAATATACTTCAGCTTGATGAGCTGGTGTTTAGAAACAAGGCAGCAGTATCTTAACCTGTGTGATTAAATGTGTACTGCATGTAATCTTACAAAATGCATGAGTAAAAATATTTGATTCATAAAAAGTATAGAAAAAAATTTTTTTAGACTCTTTGTTAATTTATCATTGATTTGACTTTAGATTGAGATTCACCGTCCCTTGAAGAATGCAGAATTATTGTGGTGAAGTAGAACAGATACTTCCTGTTTTTCTGTGTTTACCATCATTTATCATCTTGTCGCAGCCAAACCGATCAAGATACCAAACATCCATTCATAATTTAGCATCTTCATTTTCTTGGCTTAATGCTGAACACAGAAAATTCAACATGACTCCAAAATAAGTACTAAATTTGGTACATATATGTGTAACGTTTATTTAGGTAAAAGGAGGCACTACAAGACCCCCCGCCGCACCCTGTCAAAAAGCCGAAAGTTTTAAAATCAAAGCAAAGCATTCAAAACCTTGAGAATAATAATAATACTGATAATAAAAAAAGTAAAAGTGCCTTTTGCACTTTCAATGCTCGCAGAAAACTGCCATGTTCAACATATTAAAAAATCTGGGATAAACACTTTTTATTAAAACATGTAAGTCTCACATCTCACCTGATCACGCTCCTGAAATGACTAACAAGTATCTGACAGACAGCAGCTAAACTCAGCTCTTCAAAGTGAAACCAAAATATCAAAGTGAACATCAGTCATTCCAAAATAAAAGTTCATCATCCAAAAATGAACATGATGTCATTATTTCACAACCTCATGTCTTCCTAAACCAAAAACTGGTAGTTTACATAAATATTACACGTAGACAAGTCTTTCAGAAATACCAACTGCTGTATTATTAGCCTGATTAAATACATGTTAAATCACTAAAACACAGTTAAATAAAACACAAAGATTCAAGGCTTACTATGAGAATTAATTTGCATACTTATTTATTTTTTTGACACAAGACTAAATTCATGCGCCTCAAAGAGCTAAATATATAAGCTATTAAGTAAGTGCAATTTGAAAATGACAGCTTATGAAATGCTTCAGAAATATGAGACAATGATAATAATGCATATTAACATGCAATTATATAATAACTATATAATAACTATATCAAGTATATAATGAGACACACATTAAAGCACATACTGCTGACTGCATTTCACTATTAGAAATCATCATAATGTTCAGGGACACTGATCTGACAGCTTGCGTTTGGGAATATAATTGTTTCCTGGCATAGAAAAAAATGTTAACTGCTTTGCTACAATTCAAATATAATACAAGACAAAAAAAACTGACACCATATTTACACAAGCAATTAAAAAAATTAAAAAAAGCTTCTTTTTGAAACACCCATTCACTGCTATTATAAAGCTTGGAAGAGTCTATTTTTTATATTCCTGCAATTGGATTCGTCTGAAAGAAGAATGTCATATATACTGTAGACCACAAATTCCAATGTGTTTTTTTCCGGAAAACCAAAATATTAAGATCGATAGTTTCGAAGGCTTCAGTCAAGTCCTATAACATTAGATCTGACAAGACTTCAGAATCAGCATTTAACAATATAACATGCTTAATCCTTAAAGTGCTGATTCTGTACTATGTTTTGTCCTAAAACCAGATTGAAAAACAAAACCAAAACCAAAACTGAATTATTTTCCAAGAATGATTGTAGTTGAACTTTATCCTGGCGTACACATAACACACTATCACTTTCTCATACTATAATTCAAATCCTGTTAAAGGATTGTTAGGTTGCATTAATTGGATCAACCAGAACCAAGTATTCCCACACTTCCCAAAACACCCAATGCACTTGTTACATTGTAAGAAGAATGGCATCTACGCTAATATTAGTCAGTTGAATTCTTATTCCAAGGCCAAGGGCAGATCCCCTGCAAAAACTTTGTCACCTTAACGGCCATTGGCACAAGACCACGGGAACCAGGCTTTGTACATGCTCATGCTTTGCTGGATTGACCTTCTGGACCATATCTGAAGAATTCTTGAAGCATCTCAAGAACCTTTTTTATGGAATAGACCGATTAGAAAAAAAACCTTTTGGTACTCTTACTTTTAAGAGTGTGAGTGTGTGTGTACGCATGTGTGTATCCAGATGTTTGTTTAGGAATCTCTCATGCTCATTCATGCTTAAAATAGATTGAGGATTTACTTCACAGAATGAGAAAGTGAAACAGTTGATCCACAAGGACTTTTCATTGTTTGACTCATTGTGTGGGTGTTTAGTCTTTCTGAGTCATTAGTGTATTTCTAGCAAATAACAGATCAAATCAGCCATATAATTTTAGTATTTATAATTTAATATTATATTTTTACTGTGCAATAAAATTATATTATAATCAAACACACCAGAAGCAGCTAATCAAGGTGTTCAGGGCTACTTGATAATTACAGACAGGTGTGTTGGAGCAGGGTTGGACCTGAAGTCTAGGACGGGTCTAGCATAGCCAGATCTTAAGACTGATGGATGTAGGTCTGGAATCTATGGCAGCTTTCATTAGCTAAGGCCCAAAAACAAAACAAAAAGTTATGCACATAAAAGTTATTAATTACTACAGCAACAGCAGAGTATTTTTTCAGAAAAATCATCTTGGGTCCAATTCGATTAATATTAAAATGAATTGATAGGTGATAAATATTCTGATGTTGTTGGTTCTCAAAATACAAATTATTTAATTATTGACTGTTAAACATACTAACAAAAAAGACTATTAAGGAGTTATGAATATGTTGACAAAAATAAGCTGTAAATAAAGACTTTAAGTGACGTGAAACTGTGGTCAAATGTCTATCAGAAAAGTGAAAATTGTTTGATGTTTTGTGCATGGGGAGTTGTGGGAACACGGGTTTATGTCCCCACCAATGTCAAAAGGAAACCTACGCCCTTGCTATCTTTACTTTCACTTAAGTAATGAGATTTGTGTCCTTTGTCCACCTCTGTCTACATCACGCCAGGTCCAGTTTCAGTTCCAACATTAGGAAAGTATTCATTAATTTTGGGGTGGGGTTTGAGTGTTTTTTGGGGTTTAAAATGTTTCTGTGTCCTGGCTATTTTGAAACTGATTGAAATAAAGGTGCACTTTCGAAGGACTGAGACGCTCCCGCGACGCTCCACCAAAGACCTTTTGAGATTTCTAAACTTTTAAAATGTCTGCAAACCCACAATTAAGCTACCATGGAGATGACGACAATGGTAAGTGCTTTGTAGCCTAATAGTTGGTCTGTATTTACGAACATTAAAAACTCTATGTTGTAATCATATTTAATTATTCTGTTAATGCACAAATAGAAAGATATGACAGTAAAATTCTGCTAGGACATCTGTTCATTTTACTTTCATTTACAATATCCCTAATGAATGAAGTGCACAATTCAAAATACAGGTTAAGCACATGCTATTAATACAATATTCATTTCATTTTTTAACTGATATGTTTCATGTTTAAGGAGAGCGGGGCACAATCTGTCACAATCAAACCTACTTTGATTCACTTTGTGTAACTGTGTACTTTTTTCTTTATTCCCCCCAAGAAATGAAAGTAGAAAGTGATGTGAGAGGGATGTTGTAATCTGATCTAATCAAACAATATCAAAGTCTTTGTCCTGTAGGAGGAAATACAAATATACAATATGCCTATACAAAGCAAACTAAAAATATATTATGCTAACTAAACCTTTTTCATATAAAATAACAGCATTATATATATAATTAAAAATCAACTGATTTTGAAATTTGACATTGAATACACCAGAACATAACTATAGCCTCTGGCATAGTTCAGAATATCAAAACAGCTCGTCTTCTGTCCTTCGCTTCCCCACGGAACCTGAACAAATTCGAAAGTGAAAGTGAAAAGTGAGCGTGCATTCAAAAGCTTGTGTAATTAATCGTATAATTATATTTTGATATTTGATTACATTTATAATCAACTGACAGCTATTAAATAATTATTCAATTTACAACTTCAATGTGCTAATTACAAACAGTGCTTGAAGGGAATAGAATTAGAAAAATACAAAGCATTAGAATTTGCATGATGCAGTTAAAGTGTCAAAATCACTCCAAAAGCTCCATGAAAATATCTTCTGATTTACAAGCATAAGAAATTATGAAGATTCGTCGTGGACTAATGGTTAGAGAGTCTGACAGGTCGCAGGTTTGAGTCTTAGTCCCTCAATACCACAAACTGAGGTGAGACCCTTGAGCAAGGCACTAAACCCCAGGCAACAAGCAAGAATGGCTGACCACTTCTCTGGGTGTGTGTTCACTACTGAGTGTACACTTGGGTGGGTGAAATGCAGAGCACAAATTCAGTGTAATGGACACAATGCTTGGCCACGCATCACATCCTTTTCCTCCTTTCCTTTTGAACACTCAGTGTTGAGGAATGTACAGAAAAACTGAAGACTAAATCACACCAAGAACAGAACTTGCAAGGTTGATTAAATAATGAGGATGACCCTAAATAGAGCTTGTTATTTTGTCTGTATATATTTGCACTGTGTAATAGATCATTTTATTTGCAGATGAAGAATCTGATGTACTTTATACCACACGGCTGCGTAAAGGACAACCCAATATAGATTTAATTTTGTCAAGTGAAATCAATGAGAGATTATTAAACAAGAAAACATGGATCAAAAATTATACTACAAAAAAGCCAAACGTGCAGCTCACATCAGTCACTGCTTCAGGAAGCGGCATCATAGGCATGATCGACACAGCTGACAGACCAGGAGATGCCAATGCAGAAGGCACCTATGCTCGAAGTGGAACATATGTTGTAAGTCCTGAAAATAAAGAGGATTCCCAAGGCTGGAGTCTATGCTGAAGCAGGAGTTGGGCGAGCTCGTGCTGAGTTCAGTGTATTTGAAGCAGAAGCCAAAGGTCCAAACGCCTCAGCTGGTGCTGAAGCCAGTCTGGTTGGAGTTGGAGCAATGGCGCGAGCTGAAATTGCCAGTGCATCTGCTAAAGTTGGCCCATTTGGTGCAAAACTGGGATTTGGAGTTGACACTGGTGTATCTGTTGGTGTGGATGGGTTTGAGGTCAAATTCTTGGGAATCGGATTCACAATTGGTCCAAGAACCAGTGTATCTTTTCTGGGCTCAGAACTGTCTTGTTCAGTCATGTAATCGGACAGGTAATAATTATCATTGAATATTCATATGTATCATTTCACTGCCAAACCTTAAGGACAAAAAAAAAAAAAAAAAAAAAATGATATATATATATATATATATATATATATATATATATATATATATATATATATATATATATATATATATATACAGTATATATAAATTTTTTTTGTTTTGTTTTTTGTACCTAATATACACTTATTTTCTTTTACTTTTACTTTTTTTTTCAAAGCAGAATTTGAATTCACAACGATATAATAACAATGTTTTATTTTAGATTTTATAATTGTACAATTGTTGAGATGGTTGTTTTAAGAATAAATATTTCTATTTGGATATGCAGGTTTGTTTAATTCGATTACGCCAGCAGCAGTTTGGATGCAGCAATCGCAAAGATTTCAGGGTGACACCAAAACTGCAAAGACTTCAGATGATGCCAACCTGGGATCAACATACAAAACTGTCACGTATTATCCTTATATTGTAATCGAGAACAAGCTATATCTGTTGTCTAACATGCTTGTTGTATCTAATTTGCTGAACACATAATCTTAACTAACCATATAATGCGCTATACATATTATATACGGACATTGCTCTGATAGTTCATCTCTGGCTTATTACAGAATACCCCTTTTTTTTTACTATAAAAGAAGAATGGTATTTTAAAGCTGCTTAAAAGCAATATGTATTGTGAAAAGTGTAATACAAATAAACCTGAATTGAATGTTTATTGCTTCTCTCTTCAATACAGTCATTCCCATTGTAACTGTGTTCAGAGATCTTTCTGGAGACTTTTAATATCAGTCCTTCTCTATTTATACAATAATCTAAAAAAAAAAAAAAATTATATATATATATATATATATATATATATATATATATATATATATATATATATATATATATATAATTTTGTTATAATTAATAATAATTATAACAATTATTTTGTTCAAACAATAAGGCCGCAGCTGTGTTTGTCTCAATTAATTTCCAAAAGACCTGCATAAGTGTTCATTCATAACTACTGATGGCAGAAATTAAGCTTTTTGAACCTTCAGATCCACTGAACCAATTGCTTGGTAACGAAGGCTTTGAAAATGTATTGCATGTATTTAAAGCAATCCACAATCTATTCTAAACATTATATCTCCTTTTCCTTAACTAGGAACTTGACTTTCAATTTGGCACTTTTTTCTATAATTGTCTTCGGTTATGTGACCACCTACACCTATTTTTTTTTTATTATTATTATTAATTATTTCATCCTTATGACAAAAGATAAAGAGTTCAAAAGTTCTATAGCTCTTAAAACTTTAAGATGTTTCTAGCTTTTACATTTCCAGAGTTATGAACCAAATGCAAAAGTGCTTACAGTATTATAGAACTATGATCCAGAATCTAAATTTAAGGTCAGGAGCAGCTACTGATGAAAATACAAAATACAATTTGTTATTCAATAATGTTTCAACTTTATAGGTCTATTACTAGCTTTGCTTTGAAACTGCAATCGACAATTAGAATTCAAGATTACATTCATTTTGCATTGCATTGCCAAATATTTATAGTGCATGTTCTTGCAGTTGGGGTTACATGACTGTGATTATGGAATTGTGATATGGAATGTAAAAATGTTAATTGTTAAAAACTTATTGGTGATTGACCAAAGCAAATGGCTCTGATTTTATTTTATTTGGATGTAACGTATATGTGAATGCACAAATAAAGCATGTATTCATTAGAAAGCATCTGTATCATAATCCTCAGATCCAGTCAGATACAATGATCTGACAGCAGGTGTTTGGGGATATAATCATTTCCTGGCACTGCAATAACAGTGAAGGAACAGGTCATGATCTGAGAAAACAGACAAGAACACATCAGAAATGACTACAGTATTTAAGAGCTCCCAACTTTCAATCACAGTAGTTAAGAAAGCTAGAAGTATATTTGTATATTTATTTTTAACACATGTTAAAAATAATGAGATCAGTTAACAAAAATTCTAATTGTTTTACATGCAAAGTATTTCATTTAATTTATGTATTGATTTTTATTTTTTATTTTAGTTGAACAGCAGGAAAGTGTTAATATTTGATAGAAATCATCCACTTGTGCATGCTGTGTTAACTTAACATGTCAAACTGAAGAGCACTGCTGTTTTGTCTTTGAAAACAAATTCCTTGACTTTGCACTGGACATCTTGGAGTTTTTCTTAACCCTTTCTATGTCTTCTGATTTCCTTTAGCATTTTATGTGCACAGAAAGTTCATTCTTTGGGACTGAGGAGCTCAAACAAGAAGAGTGCAGAATCAAGAAAGCTTTAAGTACTTAACTTCTGACTGAAAAGGTTAACCTATCAGATTACCACAGCTTTTATTTTCACTCGCTCAAGATGAGCAGCTGGTAAATATTTACTTGTTTTCCAGGTTTATGGCTGAATAGGGAACCTCACAATCTGGAGGTCATTGCAGATCAGTGGCCAGTCATTATTTGCAAACCACAAGTTCAGGTAACATTATTTTACAGGTCCAGATATCTATGGTTCTCCGTTTAAACAAAACTAGCCGTGTTTTAACAGCAAACATAGTTTAACTCTGGTAATTTAGGTAAACCAAGACATGTGTAAAACTATACTTTATAGACAAAGCTCAGTGCTGTAACTGTAAACTAAAACTATTAAAACCCATTTGTGTTGACTGATATAAATCTGAAATAAAATAAAACAAAAATTACATGGAAAACTTCACTTAAGGAAAATTCAAACTTGGCAACTAACTGAAATAAAATTATAAAAAATAAAAGTTGAAATACTAAAAATGATTAAAAAATAAAACTGAAATAAAAAAATTAAAGATAATTTTTTTTTAATAACACTACAAAATATAGAAATAAAAGCTATGACATAAATTACTTATATTATTCATTTTATATATATTTTTTTTTTTTTTTTTGTCAAAAAAGCTAGAGGAGGAGATTTCAACACATACAGCATCTATTCATAGAGCAAACACAGCCTGAAAATCTTTCTGAACACACCTGGTGTGATTTATAATGATGCACTCACATCACTGGCAGGTACACACTCTGTTCGACATCAAATTGCCGTAATTGACGTAATGAGAGAAATAGGCCTTTTGTGTTCAATAGAAAAACTCTTTGATCTTTGAGTTGAGCTCATGAAAAATGGGGGCAAAAACAAAAGTGTTGTTTATAATTTTGTTCAGTGTATATTATTTCATTTTCATCACTTAAAATGTCACATCTAAAGATTTTAGTCCCTTCTCTGTTATTTCTTTCTATATGCATATTTTAGCGCACTAAACCCACTGTTAGTATATATTTACAGTGTAAACCATAAAGAAATCTTTAGATTTTAAGCATATTACACATTTCAAATACAGGAAACTTCACGGATAACTCATAATCAATGCATATAAATCTTAGTTTTATTAAGTCATATCTCCTACATTAGAGTACTATAAAACAGTACAAAGTTTATATAATGTAGAAATCACATCTAATATTCTAAAACAACAATTAAAAAAAAAAACTGTACAAAACCTGGATAAACAAAGTACACAAATAAAACTCATGAAGTTAACAACATGACATCTCATTTTTTTAGTTTGTGCTTCCCTTTGTCATAAAAAACATTACCCCTACTCTAATCTCTTTATGATGCGGTCCTTTTAAAACTTATTAAGCCCTAAAATCATTAAAAAGCTGTCGATATGCTTTTAAAATCGAACGTAAACTCTGAACAACCCCAAGCACGCTAATGCAATAAATAAAAGTGAAATTAAAATGTTAAAATGACTCACATTCAGCACAACCCGCTCATGTCTACAGCTTCATGGCACTTTTAAGGCAAGAAGGTCTGGATTTTGTAGTAACACACACAACAGACACGGATGCATGCTAAATACACAACCACTTTGGTTAAAAAGCGCCTTGACGAAACACGTGCCTGCCGTTTTCAGACACCTCTTCCAATCTGTGAAAGGTTTTCCCTGATGAGGGATTTTGAAGACTTGTCTAAGTCTGTGGTGAGTACAGGAATTAAAGTGGCGATGCAGTTACAGCTGAAGGCCACTAGGTGGAGGCAGCGGCTCTGAGTCCTTCGCTCTGATGGATGATGTGATGGAGCTCTGCTTTGCAGATTGTGGAAGCTGTGCAGTGCAGAGAGCTGACAGCAGGGGGCTCCTCATCACCTAAAAAACACACAAACGGTCACACTGTCAAAAAAAAAACTATTCGCAAAGTATAATCTAATAAAAGTAATTAGTTAGCATTTAAGTGATACAGTTTAAATGTAATCAAACGTATCAATAAAGAAATATATTACTATTGCATTCATAAATATGATTTAATAATAATTATTATTTTTACTACTTATTATTTTACTTAATTGTTATTGTTACTGTCAATAAATTTAAAAAAATTAACTAATCAAAGAAATATATTACTATCGAAATAATAGTACAGTACTTTAAAATAAACAATGAATGTTAAATAATATTGATAATAGTTAACAGTCAGTTAAACTTTACAGTAAGTTGATGTAACTAATAAAAATACTACAATTGCAATCGTAAGAACATACTGTAAAAAAGGTATTTATTATCTATTTCAAAATCAATTGTATTATTTAAATTATAAAATGTAACCAATTAATTAAAAAAATAATTACTATTGCAATCATACTACTGTATTGTCAAATAAATAAAAAATATATTATTATAATTATATATATATATATATATATATATTTTTTTTTAATTTTACATAGTCATTTAATTTATAATAAAAATTATGAATATAAATATATATGTAATATATGTAATAAAAATATACAATATTACTGCTGCACTGTACAATAAAATTATATTATAATCATTATTATATTCAAAATATGTTTATTTTATAGTTATTTAAATTAATCTAAATTTAGAATGCAATAGTACTACTGAACTGCAAAATAAGATAAAACATTATTTCACAGATTAACAGTAAAATTACAATACTAATATACACTACTAAATATGGATGTCTTCATTGGAAAGATGGTTGACATTGCACTTTCAAATGCAAAATATTGCATATAAAAGGCCATATAAATAATTTTAAAAAAAAACACAACCCTATGTGAAGCTCAATGAACTACTTAGATGTCAGAATATATTTAAATTGCATATATTAAAAAATGTGCATATATATATGTGTGTGTGTGTGTGTGTGTGTGTGTGTGTGTGTGTGTGTGTGTGTGTGTGACCCTGGAGCACAGAAGCAGTCTCTGGGGTATTTTTGTAGCAATAGCCAAAAATATATTGTATGGGTCAAAATTACTGATTTTCATTTAATGCAAAAAATCATTAGGATATTAAGTAACAATCATGTTCCATGAAGAGATTTAGTAAATTTCCTACCATAAATATATCAAAACTTAGTATTTTAGTAATATGCATTGCTTAGAATTCATCTGGACAACTTTAAAGATGATTTTCTCAATATTTGGATTTTTTTTCCATGGTCACATATACATATATATACCAAAATAACATATTTATATCTGCTAAATGTGTTATATTCCTACCAAGTCCTGAGGAGGAGGACACGCTGTCGGCCAGAGACGAGTTGTCGGGGTCCGGCGAGAGTCCGTCCATCAGTGGGATGGAGAGCTCGGAGGACGGGACGGACGAGTCGTAGATCCCCGAGTCTCTGGGCATCTCCACCGGACTGACCGATCCGTCGGGACGAGACGAGCCCGCGTCCTGATGAGACGAACCCTCCCCGAGATCCTCCTGAGACAGACTCAGAGACAGCGTCAGGACGTTGCTCCTCACGGGACACTCGCTCTCCGACGGGTGTTTGAGCTTCACCTCGTTCAGGACGAGCCCCGAGTCCAGCTTCTCTGGAGGAGGGAGGCGTTTATTCGGGAGCGGAGGCGGCATGAGCTGCTTCTGGAACCAGTCGGGCTCCTGCTCCGTGAGCTGGTGCATGTTACAGATGGCCACGTACAGCGAGCGGCCCGATTTACTGCGGAAGTAGTTGCGTTTGCTGACGTTGGGCGGCTGTGGCTCGCGGTCGGTCAGACTGAGCTGGCGAGAGTGGAGCCGGGCGAACAGAAGAGGAAGCTGGTCCATCAGTTTGTATTTAGGCGCCAGGCTGAGACAAGTCGGTATGTCGCTCTCGTGAGAGTAGTCGAAGTACACCGACATGAATCGAGAGAGGTCCGAGGACTTCTGATGCTCCTCTCTGAGTTTTTCTGAGATCATCGCTGTGGCCACGATGAACAGGTCTCTGTTTCCGGCGGAGGAGTCGGATGCGGTCGGTTCTCGGTTGTTCTCCTTCGACGTGGCTTTGCCTTTACGGGGGCGTTTCTCCACGAAATACTTCAGGCCTTTGGAGCAGACGGTGATGATGAAGTGTGCCTCGTCGATACGCCGGCTCAGCCACGACATCTGACCCTCCTTACAGATCTCCAGGTGCTCCCAGAGATCCAGCGCCACCTGAGCGTTCACACACACACACGCACACAGACACACACACAGAGACACACATTAGGCACATTTGAAACTATTTCACAGTATAAAAAAATTATGATGATTATTAGCATTCTAAATATTTTATAAAAAATATAAAAAACTAAATCAATAAAAAATATATATTTTGTAGGGTAAAAAAAGAAAAAGTATTTAATAATCATAAATGCAAATTCTTAATTGTACTGTTTTTATTTAAAATATATAAATGATTCAATAAATAAATGTTACTTTAATAATACTATTGTACTGTATTTAATAATAATAATAATAAAATATTTAAATTATATTAATTTATTTAGATAATACAAATTATTATTATTATTACTCAAAATATTTTATTTTGTTCATTATTTAAACAAAAATAAATCAAGAAACATATTACTGGAATAATACTGTCATAATACAACACTGTACAACAGAAAACAAATATTTAGTAACATTAATATCAATTTTAATTTCACTAAACAACAGTAAAATTACGATACTATTTATGTATATCGTGATCTCTTAGCTTTTAAAACATTTTTCTTTTATTTTGGTGGAAAATCTCTGAGAGACTTTAAAGCTTGTTAGTTAATAAATAAACAATAGTTCATTGAATTAATTTGTTAAAAGTTAATTCACTGTGCATTCAACTAATGTTAAAGCTGCAGTAGGTAACTTTTGACGCTCTAGCGGTTAATAAACAGAACTGCTTGCGTCTTGCGGAAGAACATCGTAGCCGGAACTACTTCTCTCGCTTTATGTCTATGAAGAATCACAAAGGTACTGTGTTACTCCGCAGCGGTACCCCCGAAGCAATCTAAAATAGTCCGAATATAAACACTTATTATAGGTGCACCCTAGTGATTCAGGACAAGCTAAAAACACTGTTTGGAAAATGGATTCATGGTGTACTCACTTATTATATACATTTTTCTACATTTTGAACACAAACAAAGTTACGGACCACAGCTCTGATTGGTTGTTTCTTACCGGGAGCGATGGAGTTTCTGCAAATGGCAATAGGAGCACTGGGAGGAGCCAGAGGAGCTTGATTTTTTCACAGATTATCTGTCTCATATTCTACTGTCTGGACATAATGACAGGTTTAACAAATATGTAAAAAATATTTTTTTACAAATGTTCCCTACAGCACCTTTAAATATTTATATATAAATTTATGCAATAGTAAATGTTGAAATTTACAACTAATATTACTGAAGATTGTAGAAGTATATTATTGTTGTTAGTGTTAGATATAACTTGCAATAACTTGGGTGATCAAACTTCCTTCTGCCACTAGAGGGCGTCAACGGCAAACATTTCAAACCTGTCAAACTATTTTTAGTCTCTTCTGCTCACCAAGGTTGCATTTGTATGATCACAAATACAGTAAAATTTTGAACTATTATTACAATTGAAAATAACTGTTTTCTATTTTAATATATATTTAAGCATCATTACTCCAGTCGTCAGTGTCACATGATCTTCAGAAATCATTCTGATTTGCTGCTGGAAACTGATACATTTTATGTTTCAGGATTCTTTGATGAACGGAATGTTCAGGGGAACAGCTTTTATTTGTTTTGTAACATTCTAAATGTCTTCACGGTCACTTCTGATCAACTGAATGCATCCTTGCTGAAAGTTCTGAACCGAGCCTGACCTCACAGCCGCAGAAGTCCTGCAGGAAGAAGGCGAAGCTCTGGATGACGGCCAGGTGTTTGGGACAGTCTCTGCTGGAGTAACAGAGGAAGATCTTGGGTCTGGGCCAGGGTCTGTCTGAGCTCAGCGCTGTGGTCTGAGATGAAGACTCGGAGCTCTCCTCGTCCAGGTGGGAGTAGATGTTCTCTGCAGAAGAATTCAGATCAGAGACGGGAATCCAACCAGGATCAAATCAGATTTGTAGCGAGTGGGGGAAAAAAGCACATTTATTGTTTCCATATGATGAGAGCTCCTTTTAGAGCATTGGAAGAACTGAAAGTAAAGCCTAATTTGTCCATGTTAGAGCAACAGATGTTTTTGTCTTACATCACCCCCCAAATCCACCTTCACAAAAATATACCATGGTAACCATATTTTAGCATAGAATACCAGTTATTGAAAAAAATCCCATAAACTTGGAGGCTTAATGCATCTAGAGCAGGGTTATTTTAACATTATATTGTATTGTAAAATATTTCCATTTCTTGAAATGTAACGGTAAGGTTCAAACCATTAAAAAAATACTAAATCATTATTTTACGTAAAATAAACCACTGAAAATAACATTCATTTTTAATTTCAGCAGGTCAATAAAACCATAAAAAATTATTTTTGTTACTTCAAATAAAATGAAAATAAAATTATTTTATTTTCTTGTGTACCTTGAAATAAAGTAAAAAAGTTAACTAAAACTAAACTACAAAAAAATAAATAAATTTTTATTTCAGCTAGTTGACTAATGCTAAATCCGTAAAAAAAATGTACTGAAATAAAATAAAATACAAAACTTATTATATTATATCTTATTATTATTATTATTATTATATCTTAAACTTATTATATTTCAGCTAGCTGACTAAATGTAAAACCACAAAAACATTTTCATTAATTGAAATAAAATAAACAATACCTGAAATAAAATTGTAAGATGCATTTAAAAACTTTACCCTTTTTTCTTTCAGCTAGTTGAATAAAATTAGTACCTATAAAAATCTGTTTCTTGAAATAAAATAAATGTTAACTGAAATATTAAAGTTAACAAACTTTAAAAAACAAATATTTTATTTCAGCTATTTGCCAAAGCAACATTTCTCATCTTCATTTCCTTCAATTAAATGTACTAAAATAACTAAATAAAATCAGAAATATAAAACTAATAAAAACGACGTGAACAAAAATAAAAATGATTTCAAAATATAAATGAAAAATAAAACTATAATTATTATAAATTTTATTAGTTATTTCATCTTCTCAATTACTATTACGAGTAGTATTTATTATTTAATATATTTATTATAATTATATATTTATATTAATATAATATAATATTATCATTATTATGATATAAATTATTATTATTATTATTATTATTAATAATAATAATTATAATAATAATCATCATCATCATCAGAATAATTCCAAAATAATATATAATACACATACAAAAAATTTGCATTGATATTAATTATTATTTATTAATAATAATGTAAATAATTATTAAGTACTACTAATACTAATAATAGTAATAATAATAATAATAATAATAATAATAATAATAATTAAAATAGAAATATTAGAATCATATGATATTAGTTATTATTATTATTAGAATATACATTTTTATATTTTAAATTATATTTTGGAAACCAAGGTGTTCTATGAGGTTTTAAGAGGAAATTCTTCCCAAAACGTTGGAAACTGAGCATCATTTTGCTTGAGCTGCAGCAGAATGGCGCGAGCGCAAACGCTGAGACTCCATCGCGCATTAATCCTCATAAATGCCGTCAGATTACAGAGATCGTCTTACAGAAACCCGAGCCTCACTAATGCCGGACACACACCTTGCTGTTTCTTGCGACACATGACGGTGAAGAGAGTGGCGAAGGCTGACATGATGACCAGCGGGACGGTGATGGCCATGGCACGGATCGGTCCGGCCCACGGAGAATGCACTGCAACAAACACAAACAACATCTGATCAGTGCGAATACAGACGCTAAACATTCGAAAGATATACTACGAGCGAGTCTCTTACCTTGGCTCACGTGGTACTGCGTCTGTCTCCTGGTCATGTTGTTGTCATCGCGAAGCTGCAGGAATCACAAAGCAGATTAGCTGTTAAATTGTTCAATGAAACTCAATTAACTGCGCGTGAAATGAATTACGCTCAAACCTCAATTGCGTAAGTTCCTGGAGCGACGTCTTGTAAAACACATGTAGTTTTGGGACCATTTTGCTCCTGCAAGAAAAACGGAGACATTGTTACAAATGTGCAATGCATTTTATTTTTTAAAATGACATGCAATGATTATAAAAGATCTGGGTCATTCAATAAACCAAGAGCTACTTGTGGCTTTCATTAACAAATCTTGAAACAACTTTAAAGGAATAGTTCATCCAAAATTATGAACACTTCTTCACCAGATCATCCGAGATGAAGACGAATTTGTTTCTTCATCACATTTGGAGATTTGTAGCATTGCATCACATGCTCTGCAGTGAATGGGTGCCGTCATAACGAGAGTCTGAACAGCTGATAAAACACCACAGTAATTCACAGCACTCCAGTCCATCAGTTAATGTCTTGAGAAGGCATTTTTAACATCCTAATGTTACTTTCAGCTAAAATAAAACAGTTCCTCCAGTGAAAAAGTGCATCTTCTGTTGTCTCTCACATCAAAACCAAGCCACATATTTGTTTAGGCTTGTAAACTGTGCTTGAGATCCATGCAGATTTCTCTCCTGATTCAGACCAGAGCACACTATTATGGATTATGAACTCACATTTTAGCTTGAAGCAACCTTAATGATGGATTTTTTTCTTACAATCATGCAGCTTTTGTCTTCTCAAGACATTAACTGCTGGACTGGAGTGGTGTGGATTATTGTGATGTTTTTATCAGCTGTTTGGACTCCCATTCTGACGGCACCCATTCACTGCAGAACAAGTGATGCAATGCTACATTTCTCCAAATCTGATGAAGAAACAAACTCCTCTACATCTCGTATGGACTGAAGCAATAAGCTCCGTGAAGCCGTGGTTTACAGTGAATTTATAACAACAAAGCGGCATTGTTAGTTGTTATAAATTTACTGGAAACCACAGCTTCACGGAGCTTTTATAAAACGGTTATTCCACAGTTATTATTAGTAAGGTTTCACAGAATAAAACGGAGCAAATAAAGTGTAATGATATTAATTCAAACAATATTCCTCCACCAAACAATGTAGCTCCTCAGAAACAGCTGTGGTTCCAAAAAAAGTGGTTGCCGAGCAACACACAAACGTAAACAAAGGTGTATGTTACTTTGTAGCATATTTTACAACAGCTTCAGACTTGGCTCAGCCAATCAGAATCAAGGAGCGGAACTATCAGTTTTATAACAGGGTTCCTATTGCACTCAGTTCGAAGCCTGTGGTGGGAAAGTGAAACGATATCAATGATCTCACAGAGATCCATAGAGCGTCTGAACTCTGGAATCCCCCGTTGGTGGCGTCGCTCACCTCAAATTTCACCTCTTTCTATTACTGCTACAAACAATGGCACCCGGCCCGGCCACAGATATGACCACTGTGCTCTTCTCAAAAAGCCAGGACAATGATTTACACCCTCTGATAGGAAGAAGATGTGAATAACACGGTTCAAAAGAATCAGGTCATGTTCCAAAATGACACAAATATGAAACACCTCATGCTGGTGTTGAAATAATAAAACCTCTAAGTGAAATCAATCCCGACATCGTGATTCCAAGAGAATAAAGACTTTGCTTCAGCCAAAGCCTTTCAGAGATAACTCACGAAACACCATAAAAGTGCACATTTAATCATGGAGCGAAATTTATCTTTCCGTTGTTAATTAGCAATTTAGTGTGTCAGTTATTTATTTATTTTTAAATAAAATTAATGATGAACTTCCAATACTTATTTTCTCAAATAATATTATTAGTAGTATTTATTATTATATATAATATAATAGCTATGCTAATTATAACAACTATTATGAAACTAATACATTATTAATACATATTTAATTCACTGCATCAATAATAATTATTGACATTATTATTAATAAATATGAATTAATAACTATTATTTATTATAATAACAGTAATAACAATTTAAGCAAAATGTAATAAATTTAAATACATTTTTATAAATTTAGCAAAATATAATTAATTATTGAAATTACATACAATATTATTATTATTATTAGAATATTCATTTTTATAATTATTATACAATTTATTTGTAATTTGATCTTCTCAGTTACTATTACCAGTAGTATTTATTATTTAATGTATTTATTATTAATTATAATATTATCATTATTATAATAGTTATTATTATTAATTGTAATAATAATAATCATCAGAACAAATCTAAAAATATATAATGAATACACATTAAAAATTATTGCATTGATAATAATTATTTACATTATTATTAATAAAAATAATTAATAAGTACTAATACTAATAATAATAATAATTAAAAGAAAAATTAGAAGTATATAATATTAGTTATTATTATTATTATTATTAATATTATTAGATTTTATTTGTAATGTCCATTTTTGGATTTCTATTACTAGTATTATTTATTAAATTTACTAATATTATTATTATTATTATTATTTATTAGATAAATAAGTATATTATTATATACATTTATTATTAATGATGATATAATAACTCATTTATATTCTTGTCACATGTCTTCAAAATATGTCTTGGGCTTCCATTTCTTTACATGATTTTTTTTTTTTTTTGGCTAAACTCTCAATTGAACGCCGTTTCTCAGTATGGAGAAGAGCAGCATGAGCATACAGTCCTTCTCACAGAAGAAAGAACGCCAAATGCATTTAAATGACACAAGGGTAGGTAAATCTTGATCCGTTTTTAGCTAAACTATCCCCTGAAGAACCCAAAATACATGCCCTTTGCAAAAAAAAAAAGAAAGACAGATAGCCGTCTCCCAGCACACTTTCTAAGTGACAGAGCGCTGCTGTAAAAGCTCTCTGCTCTTTACATCTCCGTCTCTAACACGACCAAAGCATGGAAAGCAGCAGAACACGTCCATTTCCCAGAGCTGCAACTCACCGGAGAAGACTATGTATGATTCCAGCAGTCTGGGAAGAGCATTAACCCTGAACATCTCACTTCCAGCTAGAAAAACTGTGTGTGCAAAGCTAACAGTATGCAAACAATTACAGTGCAATTGTGATGCAAACGTGCAAATGATTAGGAAACACTCCTCGGAATGACATAAGAGTGAGCATTCGGGGTGAATTACGAATGCAATCCTGGATTTTCCAATGCAATTACTGTAAACTGCTCACAGGTTTGCAGCGCTTGAGTCTGAAGGGTCCCTCCTGTCTGAGCTTGTAGTACAGGTAGTAGATGGTGAAGCCGAACGTGGAGGGGGCGTGGTCAAACACAACATGCAAATTAGATCCGAGCTGAGAAACATTCAGCATCTTGGGCTTCCAGACTGTCAGGGAAGAGAGAGAAAGAAGAGCACGGTTGGTTTCGGCTTCGTTAGAGGACACTGTTTCACAGATGGATTGGATTTGACATCGTTCTCTCTCTAAAGAACTCACATGGTTTGCAGACGAGGTTATCTGGCCCAAGAAGCACTTCACAACCTGTGAAATACACAAGGAATAACGCAGAGAAATTACTTTTTGCACAATTTTTTACATAGCAGTCAAGTCAGTTTAAAAATGCATTAAGTAAGAATATGATTGTAAAAATAATAATAATAATTTTTTTTAATTATTTTAATTATAAATATTTATAAAATGCTTTGCAAAAAATATAAATGTCTAATAATAATAACAACAGCAACAAATTATATATTTTAAAATAAATTATAAAATTATTTTATTAAATTGATGATTATATTATAAACACTCAAATATACATTTGTCATTTTGTGTTCCATATTATTACATAATAAAAAGATATATAAAAACCTCAAATTAATATTTATATATATATAACATAGTAATAAAAAATAAAAGATACATATGAAAAATAAATTATATTTATAAATCGCATTTAATTATAAATTTGTAATTTTGTATAACAGGATGTGTTTTAATTATTTTTAAAACTACATTAATTTTAAATAAATAAAAATATTTATTTTCCAAAAGCCTAAAAAGATATGGCCAGAAACACTTTTTTTGTAGAGTATGTTTACTTCTGCGAAAAAATAAATAAAAAGATCCATCATTTATTTATCCATTAAGCTAGAAATATAAAACAATAACTAATAGTAAATAATAAGTAATTTCTCATTTTGTGTACCAGAATATTTTTAATAAATATTTTTTTAGTAGCATTAATATTTATAAATATTGAATAATAATAATAAATATTTTATCATGTATTTTTTTTTCTAAAAGTAGGACAAAATAAAACCATGAAAATGTTTTGTACAGTATCGCTTCAGGCTTAACACTCACTGTTAGTGCGCAGAAAAGACGGCGGAAAGAAGCTGTCGTTCAAGAAGGTGGGAAACGGTACGATCCGGACCATGAAGTCCGTCTCAAAGGTGAGACCGGTGAAGGGCTGTGAGCTCATCCTCTGGTGGAAAAATACGAAACGGTGCCAAACAGATGAATATGAACATACAAATTCATTTCCACTGAACTGCGTGTCTAATCTAAAGCATGTCATACTTACGATGGTTTTGTAAGAGAAGTTGAGCTGTCGTGGATCCTTCAGGATCATGTGCTGGCACTGCTTTCCCTCGGGATTCTTGTCCTCCAGATACACTCGGAATCCCTTCACATGCTCAATACCTAGCATCGATTAAAGGGGATTAGATCATATGAAAGCACTGATATCAATCCAGATGATTGCAGGACACCTGTGCAACGGATGGCTTTGAAAATGCATCAATTATCAACCAATTCATGTTTGCATTGTACCAAAAAAAAATTATAGAATGGATCACATCCTGAAATGCATACAAAGGAACATATTTTTGCATTTCATCTTGTGAGTTTATGGAGGTTAACTGGCTCAAAAATGTAAAATGTAGCATTTTATGGAAATTCTTCACCCTTCTGATCTGAATAAATACAGAAGGTTGTTTTTGCAACTGTACCATTAATTCTTTGATAACTAGCGCAATTCATAATTTAGCATTTATAGTTGATTTATAATGTTTTTGTTTGATAAATATAGCTTCTTATAGCCATATTCCACCCTTTCTGATCCTCAGTTATCTGATGCAGTTCACATTTATAATATATGTCACATACTAAAAAGCATTAAAAAAGGATATATTTTTGCATTTTATTCTTTCCTGGAGACACTTTTTTAATATAAGCAAAGGATTTTTGCCCCAAAAATGTAAGTGTAGTTTTTTAAAACCATTTCAGATACCTATAAGATTGTGTTAACTGATGCAGTTCACATTTTCTGAATAAACCACAACCTAAAAAGCATTAAAATTGCCTTTTTTTGGACTTATGTCAGTCAAAGTTTATTGGCTCAAAAATTTAAATGTAGCTTTTCATGGCCATTTTTCACTCTTTCAGATCTGAATAAAACTGGCTGATATGCAACTGTGCCTTTAAGATTCTATTCACAGATGCATTTTTAGATTAAATCACATCCATTAAAAGCATTAAAAGGAACACGTTTGCATTTTATTTGTATTTTTTTGGACCTGGTTTTAAATGTTAGTCAAGGTTTATCGTCTCAAAATATAAATATAGTATTTTATGGCCATTTCCACCCTTTCTGACATGTATAAAAAGGATGTTTTTGCTACTGTACCTTTAATATTTTATATTATAGAATCAATAACATACCAAAAAGTATTAGAGGACACATCTTTGCAGTTTCTTAATTAACTGATTTATTTAGGGACTATGGATGAAAAGTAGCCAATCAATTTGGCTAAATCTGACATATGTTTACATTTGTGTGCAGTGTCTCTCATTTAATAATAAAAGAAAAAAAAATCATATATAATATTTTTTTTTTTTTTATTATTATTATTAATTTATTTATTTTTTATTTATTTTATTATTATTATTATTATTTTTTTAGATAATGTTTAATGACTCAATGTTGGAAATGTAGCTTTTTACTACCATTTCCCACCCTTTCTGATCTAAATAAACAAGCTGTTTTTGCTACTGTACCTTTAAGATTCTCAGTTAACTGGTGCAGTTCTTGGACAAAGCACTGAAGACGCAAATATAGCTGAAATGTAGATTTTTACATTTTATAATAAGTTTATAAGATCGGAAACACCAAAGACAGCTGTAAACCTGCTTGAGTCCCGCAATTAACTTTCAGGACTGGGAACTGCATGAAACTTTTCCATTTTTTTTTTACCGTCCTTTCTTTCCTTCGGTTTCTTTATTTTATTAGCACCTCAGAAGACAGAGCGGACGGGAGCGTGCGTGCCAGCCGAGCGTTCCCGTGCCCTTTAAAGTGTGCCAGCATGCCTCCCTTTTAATTAGATTTGGGTCTTATCAGTTGCAGAGGGAAGAGGGGAGAAGAAAAGGCTCCCGCACACATTCCGTGTGGTTCTGATTACCGCTGCGGGGAGCGGCCTGATGGGACGGGTGTAACTCCACACCTCCACCAGCTCACAGATATCATCAAGAGAGAGCCGCCCCGTCACACACAACCTTCAAAAACACCAGTGAAGGAGGAGAAAAAGCTGTGGAACTGGTTGTGTGTCTCGTTTTCTCGAGGGCTGTTTAAGTAATCAAAAATAATAAGTATTATGAACTAATAATTTTTAGCATTTATTAATCGAGGTTAATGTAATTTCTAGTAATGCACTATTATGTTTTCAGTTGGTGTGTGAACAAAACTTCACTAAACAATCAAGCATGTTTGAATAAATGTTTGCAATGAAACAAGTTTTTATTATATTCGAAGTAAAAATAAAATTTCTCAACAACATAATTATAAAAAAAATAAAAATAATAATAATCTTTCAAATGATTGTAAAAAAATTTATTAAAGATTTAAATGCATAAATTAAATTGATTATTATTAAATTTGATTAATTAATTGAAACATTATTTTAGACTTTTTTTAGGTGTATTTTTGGCTAAATTAAATCTCTCTACAAAAATGCATTTTGGTTCATCACTATTAAAATATAAATTTTCATTTCATGTACAAACATATAATAACAAAAAAAAAGATATTTCTAAATAATATTAATCTAGATCAGGGTTTTTCTAACTTTTTTTTTTTTTACCCTAAAATCTGCAAGTGAAGCATCTTCTGCGAAGTTAATATTTCAGTAATTAAAAAAACACATTTTGCATGTTAATGGTTCTCTAACAATGGTTAATGGTCACATTACATGAATAAACAAGAGCTTTTTTATGCATATTTATAAATATAAAAATAGTTTTGCTCTCAAAACTGACTACATTTGAAACCAAATGCTATTTCTTCTGGTTTGTCACAGAACAAAACGAAAAGAGAGAACAGATGAAGAGGATGTTTTTTGTGAAGAAAAATGCCATACAATAACTGAATATGTGGCAGTGCAAATTAGATTTGTGAAGGACTAAGTGAAAAATTACTAAAACTTTGGCCTTTTGAGATATTTCTGTCCTTTTTGGAGGTTAAAACACATTGCTGGTCACAATAAGCTTTCATTGCATGCAAACAAGCATCTTCAAGACCTGAGGATGAATAAATGATGCATTTTCATTTTTTGGGTGGACTGTCCCTTTAAGCTCAGTGCATACGGAAAGGCCCCACACCCAAGGCTTTCTTCTTTGAGTTTCTTTAATATACACCTGAGCTGTGTCAAGTCCTGCCCCAGTCAAAAGGATTAACCTCCAGCGAACAACAGGCCACATTGTCCCACTCGTCAACCGAAAGCTCGCATTACCAAGTTCAATAGCGCCCTGGCAGACGGAAGCGAGGGACATCCCCGTCTTTCTCTCAGCCACACACGCACACATTCCTCCCAGGACAGAAATCACAGCACTGCTGTGTGCCGATCTCTTCCCGTCCAGTGCACGGATCCGTGAGACTGTCAGGGCTGAAGAATAATGCGTCCCGGGAGGAGGGAACCTGCAGCTTTGATCAGGAAGAGCAGGAACTCTCTTTGAACAGCCTTTCTTTGAGCTCCTGTTCCATTCTCTCCAGACAGGAGATGGACTGAGATAAATCACCCTCATGTGCAACCACCTGTGCAACACACATGCACTTTACAATGCGCTTTGTTCTGGGTTTGTGCACGCTAATGGAGAGAGCAGGCACGCAGAACTCTGTTTCACGACTGTGTGGAGACACAAACTTCTCCAAACTGAACCACAAATAGTGACCAAAATATTATTTTCACAGCAGGTCAACTTTGCCATTAAGAATCTATTTTGTATTTTTTGTGTTTATGTTTTTGAAAAGTTTCTTCTGCTCATCAAGCCTGCATTTATTTGATCAAAAATACAGAAAAAGAATGTAATATTGTGATATTTTATTACAATTTAATTTTCAATTTCAATTTTAAATGTATTATACTTTAAATTATCATTTATTTCTGTGATGCAAAGCTGAATTTTTAGGATCATTATCACATGATCCTTTAGAAATCATTCTAATATGATGATTCATTATCAAAGTTGGAAACAGTTCTGCTGCTTAATATTTTTTCAGAACATGTGATACTTATTTAGGATACTTTAATGAATAAATGTAAAAAAAAAAAAAAAAAAGAAGCTATGTTTTTAAAATATAAATATTTAGTAATAACAATATACACTACTGGTCAGTAATTTGGGGTCAGTAATTTTTTTTCTTTCTTTTTTTTTAAATAAAATCAATACTTTTATTCAGCAAGGATGTGTTAAATTGATAAAAAGTGATAGTAAAGAAAATATATTATTATAATTTTTTTTTTTTTTTTATAAATGCAGTTATTTTTAACCTTATATTGATCAAATATATGAGACAGCAGAACTGTTTCCAACACTCATAATAAATCAGAATATTAGAATGATTTCTAAATGATCATGTGATCGACTGATGTTACATGTGACACTGAAGGCTGGAGGAATGATGCTGAAAATTCAGCTGCGCATCACAGGAATAAATTATTTTTTTAAAGTATATTCAAATAGAAAACTATTATTTTAAGTTGTAATAATATTTCACAATATTACAGTTTTTTCTGTATTTTTGATCAAATAAATGCAGGCTTGATGAGCAGAAGAAACTTCTTTCAAAAACATTAAAAATAGTAATGTTTCCAAACTTCTGGTCTGTACTGTATATATAACACTAATATATATATATATATATATATATATATCACACTAAGTGCAACTACTAAATAAGCAAAAAAAATATAAATATATAGATATAAATATATAAAAATCTAAGAAATTAACCTAAAAGCAAATAAGAAAAAAGTAAAAAATGGTAAATAAAGTATAAAAATACAAGAAATATATATTAACATACATAAAATCTAACAAATGACAGTGCAAACTAAAGTACAAAAATAAAAAATAAAAAAATGCAAAGAAACATTGCATAAATTATCAGTCATTATTATTTAAGACAAATTCACACTAAATGCAACTACTAAATTAGGCAAAAAAGTAAAAAAATTCAGTGCAAAAAAACAAATATTTTTAAAATATAAATATATAATCGAACAAATTATACTTAATGCAACTAAGTGCAAAAATTTAATATGTATTAAGAAATACACAAACATAAACATGCATATATATACACACACACACTTTGTTTTGAATATATTATTTGCATTTAGTGTAATTAGTCATACACACACACGCATATGCCCACCCTTCTTTAATATCTGACTAAATGCAACAATTCTTGGTTGCATTTTAAGTGAATCTGCTTGATAATACAGTCTGATGTCACCCTAAATCTGAACCTCTTTGTGATTACATCATGTCTCTTTACGACTGTTGTTAACTGCTTTTGCAAAAAGGGTAGACTGAAAACGGCCTGTTCCTCATCTCCTTAAAGATCCACTGGGACAGAAACTGAAAAGTCGGGTGTTTCAAAACAGTTTCTCCAACACAGCTGAGAAGAAACCTACCGAGCGGGCTGGCCATCCAGTGGACCACCACAGCCGCCTGACTGTCACAAGACAAATGAGTGAAGCTGATGTTGTTCACTTCGTGGATGGCGTGTTTCCCCAGCAGATTCCAGTTCAGAGAGCAGTCTAATTGGGACAGAAAGAGCAGGAACACAAAGAGAGAGAGAGAAAGTCAGGCAGTGTTTCTCAGTGAGAACATCGGAGAGATTCTTTGGCAAGCGCCGAGAGAAAATATGCAGCAATATTTATGTGAGGAGACGCTCTTTCCCTCCCCCTTCCTTCCTTCCTTGCTTCTTTGACTCGTCTCTTTCTCCTCGCCGGCTGCAGATATAAGCAGGTATAGGAAGAGGAGCAGCCCTTTGTGTCCCCCAAACCCCATCGCTTTATTATTTTACCCAATCCCTATTGTGATGCTAACCAGAATCAGTGTTCCCGTTCAATCACACACAATGGAGACTGAATGCCGAGGAGAAACGGGGATTAGCTACAGGATGAGAAACTTGACTTCTCACGGACAAGAGCTCACCAAGCTTGACTGAGACAACTTTTGGCATTTACAAGAGAATAAATGCTATATTAATCCAAGCAGAGAGAATCAATTAGGGTGAATCATACAAAGAACATTCCCGGGTCATATTCCACACCGAAAATCACTTTATATAACATTTAGATAAAAGAATACATTGTTTTAAATGGAGAGAGTGTCATTTCTTTGTCTCTAGCATCACCAAATGGAACATTAATGACTGTTTTCAAACAGGTTGCCTAAATACCCTTACCTGCTTTCTATTGGCTGGCAAACCGATAGTCCTGCCCCAATCTCATGCCATTGGTTGAACCAATGTTTCTCAAATAAATTTAGCAATGTTGCGACGTTTTGAGAATAAATACTGCAACGTCAAAAAATAAAACAAACACTAAATTTAAAGAAAGTTGAGAACTTTTTTTATTGTTATTACTTTAGACATTGTTTTAGTGAAAATTAAGCACCAATTTTTTTCTTATTAAAATAAAAAAATATTTTTATGGAAAATTACAATAATAAAAAAAAAAAAAGTCATTACCATAATGCAAAATAAATAATTATATATTATTTAAATTGTAAAGATCAATCAATATCATGTGTACTGCCTTTCTTTAGTTGATTTAAATAAAAATATATATATTTAAATTTTTTCACAAACAATTATCATAATGCAAAATTAAATAAAAATGTATTTCAAGTGCAAAGTGTTGATGCATTAATGTAGTATGTGTACTGCCTCTTTTTAATTGACTATTTTATTTCAATATATGCAGATTTAAAAAAAAATATAAAAAAAAATATTTTCCTAAACAATTCTTGTTACCATAATGCAAAATAAATAATTAAATGAAGTTGTAAAGTATTGATGCATCAGTGTAATATTGTACTGTCTTTTTATTTTATGTTTTGGTTCGTTTTACTTAATGATTTAATTAAGTTTAAAAAAAGAATAATTTTCCCAAACAATTTTCGTTATCATAATGCAATTTTAATTCACACCAAATTTAGTTTATCATGCTTTCATTTTTACTTTCTCGTTGATAAAAAAAAAATGTATTAAACCAATCACACACACACACCTTTATATAATTTATCAAAATGTATCAATAATGCTTGAATAATATAAAGTATCCAATGAGAATTATCAATCAAATTAGAGAATCAAAATTAGGAAAATAATATTTTTTTTAGTTTGTATTATAAGAGTTTGTTTTGTGATTTGAGAATGAAAGCATCCAGATGCAGTTTATGAGACTTTTAAATAAACATCAAAATCTTAAAAGAACTGATGGGGGTCAAAATAAAGTTATTTTGTTTGTGCAAAATAAGATTATTAACTGTACAGTTAGACACGGTCTGATAATAAAGCATCTTACTGTCGTATCGAAACGTGACTCCGAGTTTGCGTCCGCTGTCCTCTGCGCTGGAAAACTGCGTTCCCTGCAGAGAAAGAGAACGGGACACGGTTTAGAAAATGAATGAGACATGAATGCAACATCTGAAGTTGACTGTAAAGGCAGCGTTGAGGCCGTGCAAGAGAAAAAACAGCGACTTGTGTAACAAAAAAGAGAGTTCAAGCCTTGAAAAGCAGCAGCACTTCATGTGGTGACAGCCGAAGCACACAATCCCACAATTATGAGACTCCTGGCACTCAACAACACAGCGCTCGGTGCCAAAAGACTAATATAACCCTGTCGTAACGCACAATACAGCACCGGCTGACCCAGAATCAGCCGTGTGATTCTCAGGTGAGATAACGAAGGGACTCCAGAGCAAAGAAGTCAAAACAAAACGATTGCGTGACAGACGCTGCATGAGACTCCAGCTCTGTAATCAGTGTGCAAGATCAGGCCGGATGTCTACAACAAAAAGAAAGATACATAAAACAGGGATTATCAAATAAAGTCAGGGGTGAAGGATCCTTGCAGACGTTGGGTGACACTAAAGAGACCTTGTAAATCACTAAAGTGATCTTATCGTCTTCCTCGTCTTATCTGGGATAAAGGAAGTCATCTGACACTGTTGGACGACACAGGATTCACTCCGAACCAGCAGACGAGAACTAACACAACCTCAACAATAAGATACAAAAGCATGCAAAACAAAGAATATCAGTGATCGCAGGACACTTGTGCAGGATAGTTATCGCTAAATATTTATTTTTAAATTAAGATGTTCAACAAGGACCTCCCATGCTTGAGTGAAAATATTTGCATATCTTTGAATCGGGGTGTATTTGTGTTTTTGTGTTATAATTAGATAAGGCTTTGTTAAAGTCACTAAAACTAATATTTAAATCTTAGAAAGTTAAAAAAAAAAAAAATTTAAATGCTTTATATATATATTTTTTAATTATGCAATATGCATTTCTAAAAATAATATTAATAAAATATTGTATTTGTTATATAATTTTGTTAGGAATATTTTTGAATATACGCTGTTTATTTGAGTTGCCCTTAATGTGATTTGTCTGTTTCAGTGTTTATTAAATCACAGTATGATTTAATATTACAGTTTTGGGTAATATTTTGAATTAGTTTTTATTTTTTATATTTTCTTTTTCAGGTTTTTTTTTTTATTTATTCAGTAATAATGTTGATTAAAAAAAAAAACTTTTTATTAATACCATTTAGGTTTTATTTATTTTTATTTGAGTTTTTATTTATTTTCAGCTTCCAACTTGAGCTGCCACTTCAAAAAATTATTTTTAAAGTGTATACGAGGGACAAAATTCATATTATAAATGGATTAAATTAGGACACAATACAGAAAATTACTTTATTTTCAGACATTTTACCATGGTAAAACTGTATTTTTAATCAATAACCATGTTAATACCTTAATACAGTATCTTTTTGAAAATATAACAACAACCACAAAACAGACAGACTTTTCTGCTGCCAGTCCAGTAAACGTTAAGGATATTTGTCTTACATTAGAATAAACTATGCAGCTATGCATCAGGGGAAACTGTAGACTCGTTGCTTGGCATAAATTGCTTGCGGGAAACTGCTGGTTAAATGAGGTCTGCAATGGTAAGTGAACAGATCTGTGGACTTCCTGAACTAAAATAATCCAGCAAACAACCTAATTTAGCAAAAGCACTTATAATTAATGCAAACCGATCAGTGAGCTGCTACTAAACAAATGCACAAGAGTAATCAGACTTAATGACATCCTCTGCCCCATTTCCACAGGATGTGCACTGATGAGGGCGTGACCTCTTGACCTGTGTCTCGCTGACCCTGTACCTGGACTCGATGTACAGCTACAGACAAACAGACCAGGGTTATTCTAGACTATTACAAATGTTTGCGTTACTTGAAATAAAGTTGAGAAAATTAGATAGAAATAATACATTATTTTAGATAATAAAAATGACAAAAGACCATAAATTTACTTAATTCAAATTTGTATGTTAAATGCTAATAATAAAACATATAATATATAAATGAAAAAAAAAAAAAAGACCAAAGAAATATAAACATCAACAGACAAATAGAACAGGGTAAATAATTTTTTTTTTTTTTACAATTTTAAAATTAAATTAGAGACTGGACATAAATTAAAAGTAAAAAAAAAAGAATTCTAAATAGTAATATTTAAAAAAATCACAAAAGCACAAATACTTTGACAAATTTAAACCGTGTTGAAATATGTTTAAAGTACAAAAGTTACTAGCTGAAAAAAAATTAAAACAGAACTAAAAATAAAATGAAAATAAAGTAATTAAAACAAATTAATAAAACAAATCTTGCTAAAAAAAATTGATTTTTTTAAAATAACTATTATGTATATTTAGATTTTTAATAAACTGAAATGTGTCCTTGGCAATTATCTAAAAAATTATTTTAAGTCCTAAAATTACTAAATGGAAATAAAAAATAAGACCGAAATAAAAAAAATTAACTTAAATTGTAATATTGTAATATTACAAAATATAATAAAATTTCAAAAGCAAACAATTTAACTTACTAAAATGTAAACAAAACTAAAAATATATAAAAAACTAAAAATATAAACATTTTAACTAATTCAAATATTGATAAAAACTACTAATAATAAAATAACACTGAAACAGACATGGATGTTATAACAAATAAATATCATTTAAAAAATTAAAAAGGCTTTGTTTTCTAGTTTTCAACAAACCGTATTAAAGTATTAAACTTCAGTTTTGTGTTTCAAAAACATTTTCCTTCACTTTTCTCTTTTCCTCTTTAAAACCTGCAGTTCCTGCTCAGGAAAACTTTTACTGGGAAAACTCTTCTGGAAGTTAATGAACTGAGGGGAACGAAAGCACAAACTAATTTGGCTCACAGCCCTTGTCCTCTCTATTAAAACAAGAGATTTTAGGAAGCAAAACCCTTTTACTGCCAGCAGGAGGAGGCGTCAAGTTAACTCCTCATTTAGCAGCAGAATAAAGTGAGAAGGTCTGAGCTCCAGAGCAGCACTAATGGCTCCTGGCCTGCTGTCCTGGGGCCCAGCGGGGTCCTGAGGGTCACAGCGGACACACAGACAGCTGCAGCTAATCAGAGACACTGCAGCTCTCTTAAAAAGTGTGTTTAAGCATTGCTCACAAAATATACCATTGCAACTATCATCTCCACCAAAACAAGACATGCATCACTAATGCTCATAGTTAGGGTTAGTCATTTAATGTATGCAAGAACCATGGACATGCATGAAATCACACAAGAGGTGTTTTATTGCTTTCATTTGAGCTACAGGAATGTGGCCAGATTTTTACCTGAGATGAGTGGAAAAAAATCCCAAAGACTATATATATATATATATATATATATATATATATATATATATATATATATATATATATATATATATATATATATTATTTTATTTACAAAATGAATCCATTATCTATAAATTTCTAGATATTAAAATGATAACATATTTTATGTAATTAATTTTAATTTAATTAAATTCTTACTTTTTAAATGTTAAGATCTTTTATTCATGATCTGTGTGTGTATATATATATATATATATATATATATATTTTTTTTTTTTTTTTGCATGACATTAAGTTTCGGAAACATTTTGCTTTAATAACTGCATTAATAATATTACATATATTTATTATTGTATTTAATGTATTAAATCTACGTATTTATTGTCATGCAAAATATATATATATATTTGTAATGCATATGTTTACATGTGTTAGAATTATTTTTATTAATATATATGTCATTCATTTTATCAATAGCTAAAATCATCAATAGTACACTTTTTGCGATATATATGTGTGTGTGTGTGTGTGTGTGTGTGTGAGGAAGGAAGGGGGTCCAGGATGTGTCACAACGCCTCCTAACGAGCCCGTCACACTCTCCCCGACACCCTTTTATGACCCTCTCCTTCCCTTCGTCCCTGAGGGCCGTTTGTCCCGCTGAGAGGAGCAGGAGCTGAAGACGTCTCGCCCTCCTTGTGCTAAAAGCCCCAGCAGTCATTTGGCATCCTAAAACTTCAAATGGACAGTTTGCTACGACTGGGACCATAAACTTGCTGCATCCCAGGAGGCAAATGAGCAGAACAGTTGCCCGTGAGGTAAAACAAGCAGGTCAGACGGCGGTCAAACAAGGGTCCCCAGGCTTTATTAGGCCTTGTTAAGTGATTGTAAAAGAGGGAAGAATATGTGCCTTTTGTTTAATGACTGGGGTCATTAATAAATGCACTGTGGAAATGAACAGAACACACAATGTCCAGTCAAGACCAATCTACAATTACAAAACATAGCATGGTCAAACCTATGCACCGCTAAAGCATACCATGCACGTCTGCAGACCAATGCAATAGGGTAAAACTATGCTTTTATGGACATATTACTACATAATACTACGTTTTTCTAAGCATACATTATGATAAGAATGTAATATTGTAATCTGAAAGATGATTTTACAGCCCAGCACTAACTAAAATATACCAAAAAGCATAAAGTTACAACCTTTAAATGAAAGTACCATGTTTTTTGGACATGTAACATTGTAATGTTATGATGAAATGTGTTATATGTTATCAGTATTTCTATTTTTCCATTTTCAGTTTTAACTTTAGTTAAGGTTTTAGTAATTTTGTTGTGTTTATAATTCTTAGTAGTTTTTGCTTTGTAGTTCATTTATATATATTTTTGAATCAGCTTTAAATTTTTTTTTTTTTTTTAATCTTTTTACATTTCAGTGTTTTTTTTTTTGTTAAATTTCTTTCCAAATTATTTGGGCGTTTTTGTCATTTATAGTAGTTTTTGTTTTTATTAATATTTTTTAATTGTGTGTTTTGTCATTTTTAGAAGTTATTTTATTAATTTATAGATGTCTAGTTTTTATTTATTTTTATTTCAGTTTAGTTCAGTATTTTTATTTTAGTTATTTTAGTATATCAAGCTTAAGAAATGAAATACAGCTGAAATACAAATTATATATATATATATATATATATATATATATATATATATATATATATATATATATATATTTTTTTTTTTTTTTTTTTTTTTTTTTCAGTTCATGTTTATTTTATTTCAAGTAACAATTTTTATGGTTTTAGTTTTGGTTAACCATAATAACACTGGTTTGGGGATGGCACGATGTTTAAACGTTTTTGAAAGTAGTCTCTTCTGTTCACCAAAGCAGTATTTATTTGATGAAAAATACAATATAAACAGCAATATTGTGAAATATTATTACAATTCTAAATAACTGTTTTCCATGTGAATATATGTTAAATGTAATTTTTTTCATGTGATCAAAGCTGAATTTTCAGCTTCATTACTCCAGTCTTCAGTGTCACATGAAGTGATCTGCTGATTTTCTGCTGTGCTGCTTCATATCTTTGTTAAAAATGTGATAAACTTTGTTTTTCAGGATTATTTTAAGAATAAAAAGTTCAAAAGAAAAGCCTTTATTTGAAATCGAGATCTTTTTTAACATTATAAATGTTTTTGCTGTCACTTCTGATCAATTGAATGCATCCTTTCCAAATAAAAGTAACAATTTCTTTAAGACTTCAAACATTTGGACAGCACTGTATTATTACATTAAGTGTGCCATGCTACTAGTAAGGGTCACACACACACACACACACACACACACACACACACCTGGCACGTGCAATAGATTATATGAATGAGATTTAGCTCAGTATTGTGTGGATGAGGGATGTGAGCATGTCTGAACAGAGCTGAAGCATCCTGTCGAACCCAACCAGGTGTTCCTCCTTCCACAAGAATAATAACAGTAATTAAATCATCCCAAACGAGGAAAAACTTCACAGCATGGGAGCTGGGCTCAGGCTTTTATGCATTTATTTCCTTTTATGTTTTCACAAAAGACTGACTTCTCACGGCGACCACAGAGCAACTGCATTAACCCTATAAAGCCTGCTGTATTAGACTTAAAATGCAAATTTGAAAACTGTCAGACAATCCACTCCACGCCTTCTGACTGACTTTATCATCAAGTAAAAGGCTTTTAGTCGAATTCTACAAACGTCCTCCTTCAGCTTCAGCTTCTCGTGTTAAATCTTGAGTGATTTTGATCAAGTAAAGGTCAGTAGTAGTGGAGGAATGATCTTCACAAGCCTCCAGAACATCTCACATCTTCTGAGGAGCCTTGATTTCTTCAGCTCTCAGTCAGTCAAGTCAATTTTATTTTTAATTTTACATTTAATTTTAGTAATATTTTAACTTGTTTATTATTTGTTTTATTTTATATTTTATTGTATTTATTTACTATTAGTTTTATTTATATTTGTATTTGTATGTATTTACTTTTTATGATAATTTTTTTCATAATTTTACAATTTATTTATTATTAGTTTATTTGTTTTTATTTACTTTTTATATATTCATCATTTATTTGAAAAATGTCATTATTCTGCATAATGCATTTTCTTTTGAAAAATTTCAAAAGCATATCTGATTATATATATATATATATATATATTGTTGTTGTTTTTTTTTTTTGTCTAAAGGTCTAATAACAGTTTCAAAAATAGATTATTCTGACCATTATTTCATGTGTCAGGCTTTGCAGGGTTAATCTGGTAAACTGACTCATTCTGAAATGTTAACTTCTCACAATCCAATCCAGGCATAATCACATTTTACACAAAGCAAGCAGTGTGAAGTACCTGGTCTGACTTGTGTTTTGGCATCTAAGCTCACACATGAAGCTAATTTAATGAGAACGCTGCTAGCTACGTTACACGTGTAGATGGTTTTTCTTAGGAACCCAATTAGCTGTAGCCCATACGGAGACAACAGCAAACAGGCCAGCAGACCACACTTTTTTTAAAGAGGGAAAGCTGTTTGTTTGATCCTTCACTGCTCCATCAATCTTCTCCCATCCGACTCTGAACAGGAGCGTGCATGCTGCGGGGGAGAGAGAGCATGATGGGAAATCTGACCAGTGACCATCAATCAGAGGGACACTGCTGCTATTCTTCGGACAGGGATCAGGAAGAGGACGGATGATCTCTCTAGCCTGAGAACTTACTGAATTTCCCAGCGGCGTTTGTCAGGATTACACATGAATCTGAGGTGACCTGCATCTCGCTGCTTTCTGTTTCTCAGAACGGACTGGAGTCTTTTTACAAGAAACAAACTGCCTCATATGGATCCCAGATGATGCAAATAAACAGCATGAATAAATATCACAAGGGAATGGCAGAAAACAGCCCTTCAGTCAAACCAGATACTAAAACTTTTGCTGTATGATTTGGAGAGGAGAATTTTTTAAAATGCATTTTTTTTTAGCGTTCTTGGTTTGTTTTTAACTCTTAAACAATATTTACATTTGTAAGTATTTGATTTAATGTGTTTAAAAAATGTTAAATTCCGTTAATTTTTTGCAATAAAGTTTTACATTTCGTATTTTTATCTAAAGTTCTAAAAAGGATTATTAAAGTAACTAAAACTACAACCATACAAAAACATGTTCATTACTTGAAATAATATATATATAATATAATAATATATATACATATATAGTTTTAATGAAGTTAATATTTCATTTAGTTTAACTTGATGTACTAAAATAAGTAAAACCCAAAAATAAAATAAAAATCTACATAGACATATTGAAAAATAAATAAATAAATACATAAGTAAATAAACCCAAGAAATAAATAAAAACATGACTTTAACCTTCCTTAAACCTTGACTAAAATTAAGATGAAAATATTTATAAAAATATATAAAAACTAATTAAAAAAAACTATGACAGTATCCCAATGATTATAAAACAAACTTAGTTCTAACAAATTGAAAATTTGGTTTAATTCGCAGATATCAACTAATATATAAAATATTATATAATATATATGTATATAAAAAATATACTAATAACTAATATAAAAATTAAACAAAGCAAGAAATATAACTAAAAGACTATTTCTAAATTGCAATACAAATATACTGTACATATATGATCATGTAAAGCAACGTTTACTGTGAGCCGAGTCACACTGAGACACAGAAAACACCAGATCATGAGCTGCTCAGGTATAAATTAACACAATGCCACACTTCGCTCTGAAATGCACATATATTTGCAGCCTTTCTGATTTGATAATCACACTAAGCCATAATCACAATTTAGATTTTGCACATTTTTTTTGTCTAATAAATTTGCATGCATAAACCTGAAATAATCTAAACAAGCAGTCAGACCTACACGAGCCGCCACACAAGCGATAAAGCACGCTCCAGAGCTCGTGGACTAAAGGAAGTCGCGCCTCCCATGTGATAAATCCAGATGTTAAAAGGACTCTCCATCACTGTGTTTGTCTCACGTACACTTATGATATTGAGCTTCAGATCTAGCTGATCTGCTCTCGAGGGGCTTGTGGCTCAGCGCTGTGAAAACAAACACAACTTCTCACTGTTTGACCAATGAACTGCTTGGAGAATAAAAGAAACAAAGCAAGATTAGCACTGGCTAGATTTGATCTTTTGTGATGGGGGAAATCTGTAAATTCACTCTATTAACTTTAACACGTGTTCTTGAAACTTAAATAACCAAAAGTGGAAAACTGATATAGTCACTGCTTTAGCAAACTCAACGTTGAGGTTTCGCTCCATACAGAACAATCCAACACATTTCTAATGGATGACAAAGTCCTGTCTTGAAAAATGTAAATTTAATTTGTTTATTGGTTAACATGTTTACAATCAAGTTGTACATCTGTATTATTACATAAAGTTCAAATAAAACTATAATCATAAATATATATATATATATATATATATATATATATATATATATGTGTGTGTGTGTGTGTGTGTGTGTGTGTGTGTGTAGTCTTTACTTCTCCCTAAAGTTTATATTATGTACAATTTCAAACAAATAAAAAATCATAGCTTTTATACATAATTTGGTTTAATTTGGTTAAAATGGTTTAATTTATATTATCACATAAAATCTAATAAAAAAAAATAAAAAATTATATATATATATATATAAATAAATACAATAAATAATTTGAATTACAAACGGTTTAATTAATTGTTACAATTTATTATCGGTTATTGTCCATTATTATATAATTATATTATTATATAAAGCTCTAACAAACTGTTTTTTTTATTTACTTTTTTTTTTTTTTTTACTTTTATTTAATTTTCTTTATATATATATATATATATATATATATATATATATATATATATATATATATATATATATATATATATATATATATATATATGGCATGTAAAACTTACGTTAACAAAAAGGCGGCTCATTTCCTCAACGTGTGTCTCCAATTTCATATTCCAAAAAAAGATTTATTTTCTAGGACAATCAACTTTGTGTATGCAATCGGGCCTTGTTGTTATTAATCTCTTTTATATGCAACTTTCATGTCTCACCAATAACACAAAACAAATCTCTAATGGGACGCTTGACTTCACAAAGGCCTTAGTTTGTCTTGAGGAAACTCTGTTTACCAGAGGAGGCTGATTGAGTCGACATATTTACAGTATTAAACATGAAACATAATACAAATTAATCACGAGTCACACTAACTTGCATTCAAACTATAAGTTTTGACATTAAAAACAAAGCGATTGAGTTTCCTTCCGGCTGCAGGTGATCATGAGGCATTAATGAGCAGGTATCAGATTCTTCATCTGTGTAATTACAGTCAGTCTACAACGCAGCTACAAACATCCTGACGCTCAGACACGAGAGCACCTGAAGGAGATCCCAAAAGATGGAATGAAATTACCTATTTTAATGCTACGTCCATATCCTTTTAAAATCTAATTCAACGGGTTGTTGGATACTGAGAACAAAAAAAATACATTCACCTTAAACACATAAGATTTAAATGATTTCTGAAGATCATGTGACACCGAAAATATAGCTTTAATCACAGAAATAAATTACAATTTAACATTCAAATTGAAAATAGTTACTTTAAATTGTCTCATTTCAAAATATTACTGTTTTTACAGTATGTTATGCCATGGTTAGCACAAGAGACTACTTTTAAAAACATTAAAATATCAGAATTATTCAAATATTTTGACCTGAATCTTTATAGTTTTTAGTTGTTGTTATATATATATATATATATATATATATTTAGTTGTTGTTTTATATATATTTATATATATGTTGTTCTATATGTTACAAACTTGTATATTTTTTTCTTTATTTTTGATAATACTTTAATAATTATATATAATTATTATACAAATAATGTTTTGTTTAATTCACATTTCTCTACATTTTTATATTAAATAAATAATGAAATAAATAAAATATATAAATATATATCAGAAATATAAAATGTATTTAAAAAACAAAAAACAAAAAAAAAAATATATATATAGTATATATATATATAGTAAAAAGAAATATGTTATATTTAAAAAACAAATGTATACACATACATACATATATATATATATATAAATATATATATATATATAAAATAAAACCTAAAAATATATGTATAATAAATATGAAAACATGTATATAAAAAAATCATAAATGCATACAATTTTACATTTTGACCAGTATCATTTATGTTATGACTATATGAGTATGTGTGCATGTGTCTATAAGAATGATTTAAATGGCACTTCTTCTAAACAAGTGATTTTGATCATGTAGTTGTGTCCATCTCAACCCCAGCGCTGCTGTCAAAACAAAAGACAGAAACACAACTACATAAAACACTGAATTAGTACCCATCAAGCACCTAAAACATGCGTCTCTGAGTCCAAAGAGGAACCGGATGAGCAGGTCAGCGAGGGAACGTCTGACGAAGGGTCAAACGCTGGAGGGCTTCAGTCTGCTCTCCTTAATGTGTTTCCTGTCTTCCCAGCCCTCTCTGTCAGGAAAACGCTCCCATATGCCATTACATTCCCAGCAGCTCATTAACATAAACACAGCACAGTCGAGGAGCTCTCTTGATCTCATCTGAACGTACATCACTGCTTTCAGAAGGGAATTTATCACAGGAGGGGCTGTCGTCTCTATCATATGAATGATTTCACAACCATGATGACTAAAAACTTGCTAATGAGAAACAACCTACTGTGATTACGTTTCTGAGAATCCCAGGTTTATTATAAGCCTTCAATGATCGTCTGTTTGTTGCAACGAAATATTGTATGTCTTGGATTATACTTGGAATAGATTGAAAAAGTCAGAGAACTTTTATTTTGCTTTTCTGGAGCTCATCATGTTAAAAGTGCAACGTGAACGTTATGGTAAACATCTTCTGAGTAAATTAAGAAATATTCATTTATGAATGAACTAAGTTTTATAGCACTGGGGTCATATTCTTAAGTCAGTTTTAGGATCCAAATAAAGTAAAAGTCACACCTATATATTTGCTGTATAAATCAGGGTTTCCCAAATTGGGTTCATGAGTGTAAAAAAAACAAAACAAAAAAAACATTTAAAATAATTCAGATAAAATACTTAATAGTTATGAATAAAATGTAAAGCTAAAAATAAAAAAAATAATATATAATATAAAATAAATAAGATGAAACACTTACTAAACATGTATAAAACAATGTAAAATTAAAATATTTTTAAATTAAAATAATCCAAATAAAATCATAAATTAAATATGTATATAAATTAACGTAATTAAATCATAATAATGTTGCATTTAAATAATTGTAAAAATTCAAATAATTTAAATAAAATACCTTATAAATAAATATTTATAAAATCATAATTAATTTTTTTTTGATTAAATAAGGAAAATACAACAATTGCTAAAACTGCATAAAATCATTAAAAATACATACAATTTAATTAAATATTAGATTAAATGTACAACAAAACTAAACACTCAAAAAAAAAGACAAAATAATTAAATACAAAAATAAATATATATTCATAAAATCAATATATTAAATTAAAATCCAATTTAAAAATGCAAATGAATAAAATAATAAATATATAAGATAATCATGAATATTCCAAATAAAACGCAAACTAAAAATATTTAATGTTATATTTGTTTACCTGCATGTCATGTGACCATTAACCAACATCCGAGAACTGTGAACAAGTGAATGTGTTTTTAACCTTAACTTGTAAGGGATCTTTGTTGTTTGGATTCTTTCTCCTTTATCATCACATCTTGTTTTTATAATTGTTTGAAATTCACATTACGTGTAAAAGGATGTAAACACAGCAGGCAGAAACTCCCTGAAACGAGTCCAGACACGCTTTCAGAAGAGAAACTGATCCTCAAGGAAGCCCTTTCATTCACACTTCTATGGCCTGGATTAAGAGTTAGTGCTGATAACACAGTCACTGTGTGTCCGCCCTGAAAAACATTTATGAGATATGAGAAGATATAGCCAAGAACTACCCCCCGGATGACACTAACAAACAATGAATGTCTTGACAGGACAGAGGGCTTGTGGGATTGAAAGTTTTGGGTTACATGTGTTAAGAATGCGCCGCTGCCCACGGCCGTCCAGAACCACACGACCATGAAGAAGAGGAAACGAGAAGATCATCTCGCGGCTCTAATGGAAAACACAGAGGCAGAGCCAAGTGCGGATGAGACACAAGAGAGCAGAACACATGCTGACTAACCCTTCAGCTCGGGGGCAGAGCTAATGTCTGAGAGCCCAAATATAGTGAACACAGGAGCTTCTAGCTCGATTACACTGAAAGTGTCCTTCACTTTTCTGAAGAAACATTTCTGCATGAAATCTTACTTCATGAACGTATTGGTAGTAGGATAATTCTTGAATAAATATAAACAATTTTACACACACAAACACATATACACATATACATATATATATATATACATATATATATATATATGTGTGTGTGTGTGTGTGTGTGTGTGTGTGTGTACTTGTTTTTCTATTCTGAAAAACATGAGTCTGATAAACACAGACTCATGGGGAGTCGTGTCACGGTGGGGACCTAAATTGAGGTCCCCACGGGTAAACAAGATAATAAATTACACAGAATGAAGTTTCTTGAAAATCTAAAAATGCAGAAAGTTTCCTGTGAGGGTTAGGTTTATGGGTAGAGTTGGTGTAGGGCCATAGAAAATACGGTCTGTACAGTATAAAAACCATTACACGTATGGAGAGTCCCCACAAGGATAGCTGACCAGACATGTGTGTGTGTGTGTGTCTGTGTGTGTGTGTAAAGTGAAAAAAAAATGAGCTAAGCATTGCTTCGTGGAACGTTCGTACACTGCTGGACCTGGTCGAAACCTCGGACAGGCCCCACCGCAGGACAGCACTGGTGGCCCTGGAGCTTGCAAGATATAATATCGACATTGCAGCTCTCAGCGAGACCAGACTACATGGGGAGGACTCCTTGACAGAGGTTGGTGCTGGGTACACCTTCTTCTGGAAGGGGGTCCCCGAAGGCATTCGTCGTAATCATGGAGTTGGCTTTGCTGTGAAGTCTAAACTGCTGCAGCGCATTCCGGAAACCCCTATCGGCATCAATGAAAGATTGATGACATGGCGCATTCCCTTGGCAAAGGAACGCTTCGCCACTCTCATCAGTGCATATGCTCCAACTCTTGATGCCGAGCACAACATCAAAGAGGATTTCTATAGAGCTCTTGATGCCATCCTACAGAAAACCCCAGCTACAGACAGAATCATACTCATGGGAGACTTCAATGCTAGAGTGGGTACGGAGCATATGGTATGGAGTAAAGTCATCGGCCAGCATGGTGTGGGGAAAATGAACTGCAACAGGCTCAGACTCCTCTCTCTCTGTGCAGAGCACCAGCTGGTCATCACTAACACCATCTTCCAGATGAAGAACAGGCTCAAGACCACCTGGCAGCACCCCCGCTCAAAACACTGGCATCTCCTGGATTACGTGATTGTCCGTCAAAAGGATAGACGAGATGTCCTTACCACTCGTGTTATGCGCGGAGCTGAGTGCTGGACTGACCACCTCATGGTCAGATCCAAATTACTCATGAGTATTCAACCTTGTGTTCCGAGGCGAGCCCCAAACAAGAAACTAAACTGCACAGCGTTGAACAACCTCACCATCAAAGACAACCTCCGACGGCTCCTTGCTGAAAACCTCAACATGATCCCGGAGGAATCAGCTGATTGGCCAGCTCTACGCCAGGCTATTCATAACGCTGCTTCAGAGGCGCTTGGCCAATCAAGGAAACATCACCAGGACTGGTTTGACTGCAACTCAGCTGAGATACAGTCACTTCTTAAAACCAAGCATGAAGCCCATAAAGCTCTCCTGTCCTGCCCTGGATCTCCTACCCATAAAGCCACCTTCACTGCTGTAAGAGCAGAAACCCAGCGAGCCCTTCGGACTATGGAGAACATCTGGTGGGTGAAAAAGGCGCACGAAATCCAAAACCTGGCAGATTGCAATAACACTCAAGGCTTTTACGATGCCATAAAAGCATTGTACGGCCCCAGGAAGCGGGTGATTGCTCCAGTCCGATCAGCTGAGGGGTCTACGCTCTTCAAGGACCGCCACGAGATTCTTGCCCGTTGGGTAAATCATTTTGAGAATCTCTTCAACCACACCAACCCTGTTGACCAACACATCCTGGATAATCTGCCAGACTTGCCACCAACCATGCACCTGGATACTCCACCACTTTTCTCAGAACTCCGGCAAGCTATTTCAGGGCTGAAAAACAACAAAAGCGCTGGACCCGATGGAATCCCTGCAGAGGTTTTCAAACATGGAGGATACACCCTCACGTCGCCTGCACCTCCTGATTCAAAACATCTGGGAACATGGGACCCTCCCACAGGACTGGAAGGATGCTAACATTGTTGTCATATACAAGCAGAAAGGAGACAGAGCAGTCTGTGGCAACAGCCGTGGGATATCTCTCCTCTCCATCGCAGGGAAAGTACTGGCCAAGATCATGCTCAGCAGACTGGTTGAGCACATCTCGGAAGCTGTGCTTCCGGAAACGCAGTGTGGCTTCCGGAAGACCAGATCCACAACAGACATGGTTTTTGTCTTGATGCAGCTGCTGGAGAAGAGTCGAGAACATCACAAAGACCTTTACGTAGCCTTCATCGATCTCAGCAAAGCCTTTGACACCATCAACCGTGAGCTGCTCTGGAAACACCTATCCAAAATTGGGGTACCACCCAAGTTTCTCAGCATCCTACAGCAGCTGCATGACGGGATGCAAGCCAGAGTCCTCATGGGAGAACTCCAATCAGAGTCTTTTGGGGTAAACGTTGGGGTGAAGCAAGGCTGTGTCCTGGCTCCGATGCTCTTTAACATCCTCCTCTCTGCCATCACCTGCCTTTTCCACCGTGTCCTGGGACATGAAGACGGTGTCCATGTGGAATACCGACTTGACGGAAGCCTTTTCAACATTCGTCGGCTTCAAGCTCACACAAAGACAAAGACCCGCCAGATCTGTGAGCTTCAGTATGCTGATGACTGTGCAGTCTTAGCCCACAGCCCAGACTCTATGCAGTACGCCCTTAACACAATATCCAGTCTGTACCAATCTTTCGGCCTACAGGTTAACACTCAAAAAACCGAGGTCATGTTCCATCTCACCACCCCCGTTCCCACACCCCCCAGTTTTCACATAAATGGTGTTCCACTTAAATCAGTGGACCACTTCACCTACCTCGGCTCCACTCTGTCTTCAAGCAGCTCCCTTGACACAGAAATACACACTCGGATAAATAAAGCCTCATCATCTTTTGGACGCCTACGCAGCAGGGTTTTTGAAAATCGTAACCTGAAGGTCAGTACCAAGGTTGCTGTTTACAATGCGGCATGTCTCTCCACTCTTCTTTATGGGGCAGAGTCATGGACCTCATACCGCCAGCACATCATCCACCTAGAGGCCTTCCATATTCGCTGCTTACAAAAATCCTCAGCTTGTCCTGGAAAGATCGAATCCCCCATACAGTCATCCTCAGCAACACCGACTCAATCTGTATGGAAGCTGCTGTGGCCAAAAAACATCTGCGTTGGATAGGGCACACCATACGCATGCCTGAACATCACCTGCCCCGCCAAGTCCTTTACAGTCAACTAGTGGGTGCTAAACGTTCCGCTGGAGGGCAAAAGCGTCGTTTTAAGGACTATACCAGGGACCTCCTAAAGCGGGCAAACATCCCCCTCACGAAGCTAGAATCTCTGGCACTTGACCGATCAGCCTGGCAGGCCACCTGTGCCGCTGCGGTCTCTCAAATACACCAAACCAACCAAGACCAACGATCCATGAGGGGAATCAAGAGACACCAACGGGCGGCTGGTACCCCCCTGGTATCTGGTTTCCCCTGCTCCATCTGCGGTCGAGTGTGCGGCTCAAGGATCGGACTTTACGCCCATGAGAAGTGGCACCAGCGGCAAGGTTGCTGAACCCCCACCCCCCATCCCTATCCCTGGAGCAAGCGTTATCATCGAACACGATGGACAGCTAAGAAGTGTGTGTGTATATATATATATATATATATATATATATATATATATATATATATATATATATATATATATATATATATATATACACAATATGGTTTATTTATTCATTATTATAAAACATTTAATATTAAATAAAAATAAAAAGAAACAATTACATTTTCCTTAGAATTTTTACATTTTGATAACAAATTACAAAGTAAAATATTGTGCCTCAGTTTATTTCTTTAGCTTTTTTCGACAACATTTATGCATGAATTCTAATCATACTTATATAATAAATAATTTAAACATTTATCAAATAATTATTAATTATTTATATCTAAAATAATTGTACAATTATATATATAAGAATGCATTTAATGTAAATAATTTATTTTATTCAATATTAATTAGCAATTTATATATTTTATACAGTAAATAAAATATATAAAGTACAAAGCATACTTTATTTAATTTATCTAAGTTATCTAAATGTCTATATAGCTATCAATATTGGAACCTTATATAAATATATACACATACACACACATAATGGCCTTTTTGGAACCTTTATTTTCAAAAGTATATTATAAAAGTAAATTAAAGTACATTAGGGTCATTTCTGATTTGGAATTTAATAGTTATGTCAATCTGATTTACTTCAGCTTGACGACTTCAGGACACTATGGACTTCATCAGATCAGTGACAACACATATAAAGCTGTGCTTTTCATCTAAACAGCCACAAACTGGCGACATAAAAGATTCCTCCACCCCCAGAGCTCAGAGGCGACCACATGCTTCAGCCTGCAGACGACAAACACTGTATAATCTCAAATCATTGCCTGAAACCTACAGGCAGGAAGTTGCTCTGTACCAGATCTCTGATTAGAGCGGAGCAAAGAGCAACTAATTGATTTTAATGGTTTCAGTCTGTGGAGCAGCAGGGTGAAAGAGGAAGGACTGGTATGATCACAGATCGGGTATCTCCACATTGCAAACGGACTCAAGATATAGCCCTGAGGGTCGCCAGAGCATGGCCAACTGTATGAGGTTAAAGTGCGAGCTCAAATAGCATATATAAATTTTCAGATTTGTTCTGCATTAGGTTTAGGATACATTTTTATAGACAAATTATAAATAATTATGCTTTGCATGGTTAACTTTCAACATTTTATTCGTTTCATGGTTGATTCTGAATAGAAGTGGGTGGTATGACAGCATAAAAGATACAGTATATACGTACAGTATATTCACCTGAGTATATTATAAACAATTTTATAATTATTTTTATATATTTTATTATATATTCTGTACAATAATTATGTACAATAAATATATAATACATTTAAATAATATTATATAAATTTTATAGTAAATGTATATAATAAATATCTCAATTCATATTATATAAAATATTAAAAAATATATTATTTCTAAAGTATTTAAGTTCATTATAAAAAAAAAACAATTTTGTAAATTAACAAATAGTTATATATAACTGATTAAATAATTACATGTATTGATAATATAAAAAGTAGTAAAATCCTTCATAGTGTGATGTAAGTTATGTAAGATGTCAAACTGTCCAAAACAAAAACAGACCAGACTAACTTTTGACCAAGAATTTACCAGGATCACAGAAAAATCAGTGACCAATCAGAGGCCCCCAGCTGAGGTGAACAGAGTGTCCCAAATCTTAATTCACTTTTAACATACCGAAGTTTACCAGCGACATCCTGCCATTCAGAGTGAGCGGCAGGAGCACTCGTCCGGTCAAAAGAAGTGTTGCTGCTGAAAGACCCCCATCCCAGAATTCAAAGCGGTTCAGCGAACCAGGCCGATTCAGAGCTAGCCAACCAGGGATTTTCCCACCGCACTACAAGACACAGCCTCCAAGGTGACGAGCTGCTTGGATGGTTTTCAATGCACCCTTAAGATGGCACAGAAATAACTCAGAGCGAACCCCCCTTTCATTCTCTCTCCGCACCGTGAGCGCATGAAACACACCCCCTTCCCCATCATTCATCCTCAACCAGATGTTACGAGAACAAGGAACCAAAGTGTGAGGGCTCTTTTGAGAAACACACACAGAAATGGAAAAAAGCCCATATATGCACTCAAGGTTTTGCATTAGATCCCTGAACCACGTTAATAAAGGACGGTTTTGGCTGGGAATTCTGCTTGTGCTCATCTGGGGTTAAAGTAAAACAGGCTGTTACGCTATTGTTTTACCTGACCTAGTATAATAGACTGAAACTGGGAGATTTCACCAATGAAATTCATGTTTCTGAGTCCATTTGTGCAGTATGGCTACTGCCTGATATAGATCAGTGTCAAGATTCATTCTGGTTTATAAATGTTTCTCATTAAAAACAACAAATACATTAAGCACTTGCAATAGTTAGCCCAAAAATGTATGCAAGTTTGAGTTTCTTTCCTGTGTTAAACACAAACGAAGATATTTTGAAGAACACTGGCAACCAAACAGTTGCTGGTAGCCATTGACTTCCAAAGCATTTTTTTGTTATTGGAAGTCAATGGGTACCGGCAACAGATTAGTTACCAACATTCTTCAAAATATCTTCATTTGTATTCACCGGAGGAAAGAAACTCATACAGGCTTGGAACAACATGAGGGTGAATAAATGATGACAGGATTTTCATGTTTTAGGTGAACTATCCCTTTAAGAAGATAAACAGAGAAATATCAAAAATTGCTTTGTTAAAGGTCAAGATTGACTTTCCAAGGTCAATCGATTAAAGAAGCAGTTCCAAAATTACTCTGATGTCGCTCCTACGCAGTATTATTAAGATGTTTAGAAGAATATTCATTTCCACACAATCTAAGTGCACTGTTAAAAACTATTTCTTGCAGCTGGCATGGGTTTGCACACATTGCATGTGCCACATGCCGTTACTTTGAAAATGTTTATGAATTTTCCTGGCAATTTGTAGAGTGAAAATAGTTTCTACACCAAAGATTATTATTAGTTCCAAAATAAGTTACATGAAAGTGCATTCCACGTTTCCTGAAGTTACTTAATAGCTTCGAGGGACAAATCAAAATGTTTCATGTTCATCTGCCAGAGCTCTCAAATATCATTCAAGGTTGTGATAAAATGTTGCTTTTTGATGCAATGTCCCATTAGTCTTTAGAGCTATGGTGGCGAAAAATATTATCAACTTAAATTGACATCAGAAGTCCTTGAATATAATACACAAGTCATAGACTGGTACTGTATATAAACATGCACTTACTTTAAATGCTGAAGGAAATAATCACACTGAAATTGCAAGCAACACAGTGAATTAAATGTCGAATTTTGTAGAAGAAACTAAATACACTGAAAAAAAAAAAGATTTTCATTTAAAAACAGAGTACATTTTAAAATAAGCTTAATTGCAAGGAAAGGCAAGTAACAGTGAATAATTAAACATACATTTCTGAAGTACAAAAATATATTTTCTTGTAATCTTTTTTACAACATACTTTGCTTTTATTTACAACTTTGATTTTTTTTTTTTTTTTTTTTTTACAGTGCGGGATTTTCTTATACTACAGTATACTATTTTACATACTCCAAACTTTTTTATTGGTTTTATTTACAACTTTTTTACAGCATATGTCAAAGAGAAGCTTGGACATTTTGCCTAATTTCATCTTTTGTTTATCACTGGAAAAAATTCAGTCATTACAATGTATGCATTGTGCAACAATTACCTAAAAAAGACTTATAAAAGAGGAACAAAAGCCATTAATCAAAAAGCCAACGATATTCATAATAATCATCAAACTAGTTTGGAACCACATGATGGTGAGTAAATAAAGATGAATGTTTTTGGTGAACTACTGCTTTAAAGTTCTTGGGGCAACAAATAAATACACTTTCTGCAATACATTTACTTGAGCGCCGAAGAAAAAGTGAGATCCATGTATTTGATTCCCTTCAAAACACAACAGAGGTTTACACATGAAAAACACGGCCTCCCTCGATGCCCCAGAAACCATTGCTCTCGCTGGAAACAATTTCGAGATGCTAGCTAATGTTTGTGAGGTTTGGCTGACATCATTCTCAGAGAGCATAACTTAACCAGATGGACGGGGACGAGACTGTTGTTAAACCGATTACACAGCCGGTAACATCCGCTCCGTAATGAATTCCTTTATTTCTTAAACAGAGATACAGCACTTGAGGTCAACCTCTGAGACGGAAAGGAAAGTTAGGATCATTTCTACGACTCCCTGTCATGCCCTGGCAGTTGGAAAATCTCACAGGGCTTGTTGGAAAGCCGAAGGCAAGATGCTATTGAGCCGAGAGGCCTGGGACTTCCGGAGAGAACAACCACTTTAATCCGAAACCAAAAGGTCCCCATCGGAGAACCAATTGAGTCTCGGCTGGAGCCCAACAAAGCCAGAAGCCAATTTAAATATCTACCTTTGTTTTTCCGGAGACTCAACCTGAACTGTGCAGTCAAAAACAGAAAGCAATGCAAAGACCAGAAGCATGAAACTACATGCAACAAAAACGTGCACTTTTTTTTTGCATCTTAAAAAACACTATTTTTCTGTCTTTGCATATGAAAATTGACAAAAACGCAATGATGCAAACAGTATTAACCCTCTACAGAGACAACATGCAACATAAACCATTACATTTCCTTTAAAAATTCAAATTTTACATCTTAAAAATAATCAATTTTCATGTTTTTTGAAAAAGTGAGCTGTGTTTGCCCACCCAAGGTGACTGCATACTAATCCACGTCAATTTTATTTCTGATTGCACTGAAAAATAATAGCTCACCTCATATCCATAGCACAAACAGAGCAGGACAGGTTATGCATCATAATTTGAAACGAAACCACTAAAAGTATAAGCAATGATATTCCACATAAAAGTGATGCCTCAGTAATTTTACAATACACAAATAGTGTTAAAGAGCCAAAAGGTATTTTAAAGCACAGAAAGCAAAGGTACAACTTCATTATAAAATCATATGTTCAAAAATGGCTTTGCATATGTAATTTGACAAAAAAAAATTATAATAATAAATACTTGTACATAAATGAAAAAAATTGCACTTAAAAAAATGCATCAATATATAATTTTTTGGAAAATGTAAGACATTTCTAGGGGACTGCTTATTTTTTGGCCAATTTTTTCTAAGTTTGCATTGAAAGATAACAGCTCACCTCTCCTCTACAACACATATTAGAAATTGCATAAATAAATCTTACTTTACCTTCAGTGTATATGTAATAATACCACATCTCAACAGATAGATTGTTCATATTATTCCAAAATATACATAATTTAATCACACAGTTCAATATATTATATAACACATACAATACACTCATGTAAAGCGATAATAGACTAGTTAATTTGCTATATAATATTCCTATATAGCAAATCTCAACTGCCTGAATTATTCAACACAAAATGTAACTATATTATCAACCAGCACTTTATATTAATAGGTTGGATATATATATATGTCCAACATCATCTAAATACAGTGAGCTTGCATAGGGCCATATTTAATATATAGAATTGCATATTTAGTATATATCTGATTGCTTGTTTTGTAGTAATAATTTAAAGTACATTATTGCCCAACTCTAATCTGATAAATGTGACTATGAATGCATCAACATAAGCATCCTTAATTTCTGCATTAAAGTTATACTTAGTGACAGAAGCTACTTAACCAAAGTCTAAGCAATGGTTAAAAGCATAGTAATGATGCCTCAGTAATTTAACAATCTCAGAACAGCGTTAAAGAGTCTATGAGAGCATGCAAAACATAAAAATGCATATAAAAAAGACAATTTCACAATTGCTAGCCTTCATTAATGAAGTAAGTAGTTCAACTATGTCTCAGCCCAGTTGTCAGCACAGCAGAAAAAGTAAGTTTTAACGGCACACAAGAACACACAATTCATTCACACCTGAAGTGTTTCTCTCAACAGGACAGCTTTGATGTAGCAGTGAAGGGAAGTGAACTGTGCTTCCTAAAAGGAAATGCCAAAGAATTTTAATAGAGCAAACAGTTCACTGACTTCCTTTGGGAAATGACTTCAAAGCAGTCCTGTCCCTTCAAGACAATGAGATCGTGGGGCAATCTGTCCGTCAATAGCCTGTCATCAGCAAATGACCCAGACACAGGTCAACAAGAATAAAGCCACGGACAAACACTACCAGCGCAACATGGACTTTTATAAATCATCTTTTGATACCTTATATAAACAGGAAAAGGTTGGTAGTATTTGCAACAGATATCTCTAGCTGGTCTGAAAACAAAACATAAAACATAAGCAAGAGTACATTTCAAAATCTCAAAATAATGCTTTAAAGTCCAATTCAGCTATAAAACACGCAATGGGGAACTCATGGAAGTCATCTATAGGCGAATAACTACACAACTGATCATGCAAAACAGTTAAGCATTACTGTATTCATTAATAAAGAAGTCACACGGTGGTCTGTACCATCTAAAAGGTTAAACCATGTATTAAACATCCACCAAACAGTTGACGGTAGCCATTAGTGTCCCTTTCACACATACAGTCTTTACTGAGAGATCGTGTAAACATGAGCTTTTCAAAAATACTGGCAAATCTGTTCTTGCAATTTACCGTTTTGAGAAGTTGTAACATTGCCAGTAAAGTACAGATAATGTGCTCTGTGTTAACAAAGAATTGAGATTATCCACACGCAAGAACGCGCTGTTTTGAGTTTTTACCTGTACTATTGAAGTCAATGGCTACCGTTAACTTTTAGGTTAACAATATTCTTCAAAATATCTTCTGTTGTGTTCAACAGTTTAAAGAAACTCATACAAGTATGGAACATACTTCATTCATTTTTAGCCGACTGTCCCATTTTTAAAAAGAAAAAAAAATATTAAGAATTAAATATTTACATTTTATTTTTGTTCTGAACATGTTTCGCTATACTTTGGACTACGCTAATTCAAATTCAACCGAATGTTTAAATGAAAACCTGCAATGCTTTTTCATTTCCATCTTCCCAGTGGTCTTTAGTCAATCACCATTCAACTCCATTCATAAAAGCATCAAGAGGTCAACACCAGGAACAAGAGATCCACAAAAGACCTAACTGTGAGACTCTTTCACACATCTGACCGACTTAAAAAGCCATTTCCCAAATCTCAATGCTCCTGACCGGAAGAACACTGTTTGCACAGGACTTCAACTTCAAAAGCACAGCATAAATCATACAGGTGCACTCTCAAAAATACACTTTTGTGCTTGCACACGGTTCTTTAGAGATTAAAACGTGTCTTCAGATCAGTGGTTTGGATTCAAGGTTTTTTTGGGAGAACTAGAAAATAAAAAAAACTTCTTAGGGGGTAATTAAGTTTAGCAGGTATTTTTGTTTTTAGTTATAGACCATCTCAGACCAGGAACAAACCAGATATCTATTGTAAGGTTTTTGGAACAGAATCCGAATCAGCTTTACTGCCAAGTGTGTGCAAACACACAAGGAATTTGCTGTGGGGTTTTTTAGATGCTCTTGGTACAAACACATTCATATACAAACAGAAAGAGCATTCAAAAAATTAAGACTAAGGGAACACAAAATAATAATGCACTGTATAAATAAAAATATGCATGTAGGCTTTTTACATAATACTGGTTTAAGTTTGTCTAAAACCTGCTACCATGTTATAAAAGATATACAAAGTTACAAATGTTCTCCTATGGAATCACACCTTAATTTTTAAGAGTCTACATCCAAATAAACACACATAATATGTAAGATACTTGTATATTAACATTACAATAACACTGTTTTGTGATCACTAATTCTCCCTAGTTGTTGAATCCTGTCATTTAGACTCCAAACTCTCGTTGTAAGCAGGAAAGGAGCTGTAAATGTTGCTCTGAGGAGGTAATGTGACGTGACTAAACTTGTTGGTGAAGTTTTCAGCTCGTGGCACTGACAGAAACATCATCGTCGCACGCTAAAGCTCGAGTGTGTTTTACCTTGTAGCTGCATTTATCCGAAGCTCCTCTCTTTGCTCCGTTCACCGAAGCGCTGCTGTAGCACACAAACACGCACAAAACCGTGAAAAAGTGAACGCGTCTCCGTGATCCAGCCATTCCTGTCCGTCCATGAAGCTCCGCTGATGGGAATGAGCGCGAGCGAGCGCGTCTCCGCGAAGATTGCGAGGGAGGTGCACGAGCCTCACAAGGTGGAGCTCTCTCTCTCTCTCTCTCTCTCTCTCTCTCTCTCTCTCTCTCTCTCTGTGTGTGTGTGTGTGTGTGTGTTTCTGTACTATGCAAATACAGTGCAAATACTGGCAAACTAATTACATATAACAATAAACACTTAACATGTATATTAATAATAACATCTCAGAAATCCAGCAATAAACGTTTATTTCATATTTATATATATATATATATATATATATATATATATATTAGGGCACTAAAATATATTTTTATTATATTTATATGAATTATTGTGTTTGTTTATGCTACACATCACATTCAATCACCTGTTTAATTAAGAAATATTTTTTAATAAAGCATATAAACAAATAAATCACATTTTTTGTGTACAGAACTAGAGAAATAAAAGACATTCCGGGTGTAAAATTAAGTTTAAGATGATGTTTTCCATTTGAAAATTATTTGCGAAACCGAGCACATTTACAATAAATAATATGTTGTATGCTTTGTTTTCTGATCACATACTAACATACTCTTTCTGCAGTATACTGTATGTTAACAATTTTATGTGCTAATGAAATAACCTGATTACCACACTATGAAAATAATTTTGAGACTTTTCCATTTCAACTTTTTTGTAGACATAACTATTAATTTATAAATTGTACAGACAACAAGAATTGCTTAATTTTTGTCTTAAATGAACTCAAAAAAACATGTTGAAACAACTGAATCACACAAAGATTAAGTTTTTTAAGTTGCCTCAACAAATGTTTTTCAGTGCAGATTCTTATGCTGTGCTTCATAATCCAAAGAGATTTCTATTTAAATTTACACAACCGTGAACAACAGTATGTATGGATACTATCATGTATATCTTTATGGAGTATAATGGATACTATTCGGAACATGTACAGGATTATTTCACAGTGCATTATTAAACCGTGTTCATTTGTACAGAGGTAAACACACTTCCACATTCCAGTGTAATTTAATTTCAGGTTTCAAAACCTGACAGACCTCATATATGAGACATTCACACCCTGTTATGACACGCTTGACACATACACATCTGAAGTATAATAGTACATGAGTGTGTTAATACATGCAATAGTGGATTATTAATGATTAGTGAATTTCGAAAGATCTGTAGACGATATGAGGTCACTGGTTACTGCATCAGGTGTATGTTGTATGTGTTATTCACAATCTTTTTAATTGCTAAGATGAACACATATTCTTAAAACTATCTATAATATTAAGATGACATACATTTGTAGTAAAATCAGACACAAAAAAAGCATATTCACAACCCTCAAATCAAACTTTACCTTCAGATGATTAACAAAATCAAGCTAATACACAAGTTATGACGTGTGGACATGTGCAGGTACAAGACAGCATTTTCAGAAAAACAGTAGTACTAATTAAAAAACAGGTAAATTGTATTGTTAGAGTTGAAGAAATGGTTTTGGATTTTGGAGCACTGGATTTTGTTTCGACTGTAAGTTGATATTCTTTCCAAATGTACATCACCTGCAAACTATTGCTTTCTGTAATTATATTTCTGGCCATGTCTCAAATGCTGGGAGAAAGAAAGACAGACTGAAAGTTCGGCTCATCTGCTCTTTGATGATGTGCACCCAACGATCCTGTTTCAGATCAAACACAGAGCACTGGAGGCATGAGGAGTCGGGTGCACAAATACACCCAGATCCTCTTTCAGCGCCACTTCTGTTCTTGACACTCACATCAAAACAAGCTGCTTTTGTTAAAGATGACCACACCTGCAATGCCCCAACAGCTTTACGATGCATTCATAATGCAGTGCCTGCATTAAAATCTGTACCATATAGCTGTAAATGTGTGGCATTGCCTTGTGAAAATGTGCTTTGATATTCTAGACAAATATAAATATTTGACCCTCTTCCTGAAATAAATGCATGGCTTTGATGTTTGAAATGTTTTTATTATTATCCAGTGTTTTGAATATAGTTTTCCTAATATTTATTAATATATATTTTATAATATTAACATAACATATATAATATAATGAATATATTCATTATATTATATAATATTACAATGCATCATATTATTACAAGGATTGAAATAATGCATTTGTTTACTTAAAGAAAGTTTGTTTTTATTTTCAGTCTTTACTGTAAAAATATATTTAATTAAGTTGTAAATAAAACAGTGATTATGGTTTAAGTATGCTGTAGTATTTACAAAAAATTTACATTTTTCAGTGCATCTGCAACAAAATGTATAAAAAGATAATTCCATACAATAGCGCCACCCAGTGTTTCCATATATCACAACCTATTTTGGCACTATAATATAATATAATATAATATAATATAATATAATATAATATAATATAATATAATATAATATAATATAATATAATATAACATAATATAATATAATATAATATAATATAATATAATATAATATAATATAATATAATATAATAACTGTGAAAGTGCTGGAAATCCAGTGACTTTCAAATGCAAATGTAATTCTTTTGAAATGCCAAAATTAACCCCCATGTGACCCAATCAGTACTTAATAGGTTTACTAAATTCTCATTACAAAGCACTAATTAGTTTGGAGGTGGGGGGTTTGTTTAACAGTTGGCAGAAGATAATGTTAACTCAACTCCACTTGGAACAAGAGACATTTAAATTTAAGGTTGAATTAAAAAGCTGGATTAAAACAGTGTTTATATTGACTGTATTATTATTTATTTTTAGCAAACACACAATAAAGAAATAACAATAAATGTTATTTTAAATCAGAGTCTGAGATAAGCATTAATTACAAAACAGGTAAAGATGTACATAATAAATTACAACAACATTACAGAGCGAGACAGAGCAACAGGAATAAGAAGAATAAATGTGGATTTGCAGCTATCAGTGTTCTTCTCTGCTGGTTTGTAAATCACTGAGGACGTTTTTCACCATAAGAAACTGAGATTCTCTGTATGAACGCTTCAGCTTCGCTCTTCTGTTCTGAAACCAAATCTAAGAGACAAACATAAAAATATTAATCAAACTGCTGCAATAAACTTAAAAGAAAATTAAAAATCTCTGACACATTTCATCATCTACAGTTCGAACATCTTCCAGTTTAGTATTATGTGTCCTATAAAGTCCTACATCGCAGGTGTGCTTATTCAAACAGCCCAAAACAAAACAATATTAGGCCATACTAAATACATAATATTGGTCCAATTTATAGATTCAGATCAGACTTCACCTGGATTCTGTCCTCATCTAGATGCAGTTTCTTAGCAAGTTCTTCACGTATATCAATGCCCGGGTAGGAGTTCACTTGAAACACACTCTCCAATATCTTGATCTGGACATCGAAAAAAAACAACAACAAAAAAAAAAACAGTATAGTTAATGACAAAATGACACAAGTTACTTTTTTAGTAATTATACAGAAATCATAAATAGTTCATGGTAGCTTTCAACGTATTTTGTGATTTCAGAATAATAGTTTGCAAAATTACATTAAAAAGCCTGCAACTGCTGTATTTTTGTGCATTTCAATTTGGACGTTTTAGTTGGATGTTTTTTTTTACAATTTTTAAATGTAACCTCCTTGTTTTAGAACGTTCAGATAAAATTCAAATGTAACGTTTCCATATTATTTGTAACATGATGAAATGGAATGTTGCAGCTTCACAGAACGTTCAGAAATAACGGTTTCCTAACATAAAAGGAACGTTTGAAAAACACTGTATATGTCGACTCTTACCTGGACACTAGAGAAAGCCGTTCGCGGCCGGCGCCCGATGTACCAGTTCAGTGTTCTCCTGTACGAGTCTGCTGGGGATTTACTGTAAGATTTACTGTCTTCATTCACCCTCACATCCACTGAAGCATCACTGTCTGCGACCACGCCACGGTTCTGGCATGCTGGTTTCACGTCTGGAATAGATAAAAGACAATATGTTAGGAAATAAACTCCATCGGTTTGTGCGCTGGGTCGCTCAATAGAATCGGTTCAGTTAATAGAGTCATTGCTTAAAACTGTTCTGAGAAACCAAACTGCTCTATGTGTTTTCAATTTGCTCAGCCTAAATAGGTTACATTATCTGTTCATTGTTTAGCCTAGGTAAAGTATACAGCATCGGTTTGGTTCATTCATATCTCGAAATTATTCCCCAAAGCAAATTTCATTAATAATAATAATAATAAATAAATAAACGGAATAAAACGTTTAATTTTGAAGTGAAAAAGAAAGACTGAAGTAATGTTTTTTATTAAAACACTCTAATAATCTTTGTTTTTATCAAGAAAACCGGTTCTGTAAAACATCGGATCGTGCGCAGACTGCGCACTGAGAATAGCGATTCGTTTAAGAGAATCGGATTGTTCTATCTGGTCGCTCAAGGGAATCGGTTCAGTAAATAGAGTCATTGCTTAAAATTATTCTCAGAAACCAAACTGCCCTATGTGTTTTCAATTTGTTCAGCCTAAATAGATTACGTTATCGGTTCATTCATATGAAATTATTCCCAGAAGCCAATTTATTTAATAATTACCAGAAAAAAAGTAATGCACTGAATAAAATGTCAATTTTGAAGTGGAAAGAAAAAAACTGACGTTTTTTTTTTTTTTAATGTAAAACATACTAATAATCTTTGTTTTAAACGGTTCGCTGGCAATAGCGATTCATTTAAGTGAATCAGATTGTTCGAACGGTTCGACGCCGATTCAGTAAACCGAGTCATCGCTTAAATTATTCTTAAGCAAACTTCTCTCTGCGTTTTCAGTTTGTTTAGCCTACATAATTTACATTTTTTGTTGGTCCTAATATTAATAAATTTGAAATAATACGCTATTTACATGAATTATCCCCAATATTTGTTTATAAAAGTGTTACTTTTTATTTCCAAATATTTTTACAATATTTGTTTTATTTTAAAATATACAGAAATAGCCTAAAGGTAGCCTACACCAATTGATTTGTGCTACAAACCAGCGTGCTTGTGATAATTAATCACTCATCAATCATCAGTTATTTTTTTTTATTTTGCGTTTAAAATAGGCCTTTATGAAAACACACATCTTAAATTGTGCATACAGAGCGTGTTATTTTACCTGTCCAGGGTCGGTAAGGTGCTGACAGGATGGTTCTCTGATCCGGTCTGTCGAGTCCCAGGATGCTGTCGATGGTAAAGGCAGACCGTCTGGGCACCGAGTGGTTCTGATGCCCGCTCACTGTGAGAGAAGCCATCTGGAGATACAGTCCTCTTCTTCTGGTGTGATCTGAAAGCTGGAGGTTCGTCTTTATAGCTCCACACTCCCCTAAACATCACTAATTAAAGCCTGAGACCGAACGTTTTCCATGTGAATCGTTGGCCCTCCGCATGGGGCCCCTGGACTTCAGGTAATTCAGGGTCCAGAATGAGGCGTTCCAACCTGAAGCAGCAACCTGTTATCTTCTGGAGACACTGAATCCCTTAAAGCTGCTATTGAAAGGGACAAAACACGCCTGATGTGCCATTCTTTTTACTCACCAGGTAGAAAATTAGACTCCGTTCCCGGGATTTATCTCCTCCCCATTTCCTTGTGCCACATCTCAGTATTATGAGAAAGCAGTCAACTAGTGCCTAATCTTATTTACCTTATTTTCTACCACACAAGTTTAAAATAATAAAAAAGCCTAATGCTGTTTAAACTAATCCTGTTGAATATTTCCATTCTCTTTTGACATGCATGGAGAAAGATGCTCCGGATCACAAAAGCACAATAGCTGCCTGGCAATTTGCTGGAAGCAGCATGTAATAATTGTCTCATTCAATGCCGAACTGATCTCTTTTGGTTGCTTGGCTGCTTTTAATAAACTACTTGCTTGTTTATTTGTCTTAGGCTCTTGGAGAGCACCGAGGACACAAGCCTGGCCCCTGCGGCTCCATTGTTTTGCAAAGAATTACCAATTAGGCTTATTTAAATGCAAACCAAATGAAGACCAATTAGAAATGCATATAAAATCACTCCACACATAATACAAACAATGTATGCTTTATTTTACAGAGATAATCCAGTTGCACAAGTTTGGAGAGTTTGATGGAGCTCATACCGGGTTGTTTTTAAAATACTTGAAATTAAAAGCAAATTGTTTATTGGATAATATTTATTCTTAGACACTTCAGAAATATGTGATGTCTTGACATCTTAACTTGAAGATATTATTAAAAATATATACTAAAAATTGTATAAAGCAAATAGAATTAAGTTTAATGTTTAGATTTTGCATATATATATATATATGTACACAAGTGCATCTAAAAAAATTTAATATTAAGGAAAAGTTATTTTTTTATTTTATTTTTTTGAAAAAAAAAATAACTTTCTTATATTCTAGATTCATTGCACACAAACTGAAATATTTCAAGAGTTTTTTTGTTTTAATTCTGATGGTTATGACTTACAGGTAAGGAAAATAAAAAAAAATCATTATCTCAAAAAATTTGAATTTTTCTCAAAGATCAATAAAAAAAAAAAAGTAATGTTCAGTTTCTCAAAAGCAGGTTTAATTATGCACGTTATACTTGGTTGGGGCTCATTTTGCATGAATTACTGCTTCAGTGCAGCGTGGCATGGAGTCTTTGGCCCAAGCCCAGGTTGCTTTGATAGCGGTCTTCAGCTCCTCTGTATTGTCAGATGTTACTTATCTTCCTCTTCACAATACCCCATAGATTCTCTGTGAGGTTCAGGTCAGGTGAGTTGGATGGCCAATCAAGCACAGTAATATCATGGTCAGCAAACCATTTGGAAGTGGTTTTGGCTCTAAGGGCAGGTGCTAAAGTCCTGCTGCAAAATGAAATAAGCATCTCCATAAAGTGCTCCAAAATCTCCTGGTAGATGGCTGCATTGACTTCGGACTTGATAAAACACAATGGACCAACACCAGCAGACATCACGGCACCCAAATCATCACTGACTTCAGAAAATTCACACAGTCTTCCTCCAGACTCCAGACCTTGATTTCCAAATGAAATGCTAAATTTACTTTTATATGAAAAGAGGAATGTGGAGCACTGAGTAACAGTCCAGTTCTTTTTCCTCCTTACCTCAGGTCCACTCCCTGTGAAGTTCTCCCAAGTTCTTGAACTGGCTTTTCCTGACAATCTTCCCAAGGCTGTGGTCATCACTGTTGCTATTGCACACTTCTTCCTTCCAGTCAACTTTCTATGAATATATTTTGATACAGCACTCTGTGAACAGCCAGCCCTTTCAGCAATGACCTTCTGTGGCTTTCCCTCTTTGTGGAGTGTGTCGATGATTGACAATATTTATACTCAAAATTAATCAAACTAATCAAGCTTAAAATGGAATATTCAAATTTTTTGAGATACTAAATTTTTAATTTTCCTGAGCTTTAAATCGTAACCATAAGAATAAAAAAAACTCTTGAAATATTTCAGTTTGTGTGCAATGAATCTAGAATATAAGAAAGTTAGCTTTTTTGAATTATAAAAAATAAAGACCTTTTCCATGATATTCACATTTTTTGAGATGCACCTGTAATAAGATATATAGATTAACCCCTATAAATGTAACTTTTATTTAACTTGCATTTCTTATATTTTCATTTACTGATTTTTATTTATTATTTATTTATTTATCATTGTATTCTTTTCGATGTTGGATGTAGCTGTAAAATGTATAATATTTGTGATCTGAAGAAGTATAATAAAAAAAAGTAAAAAGAAAAAGAACACATGCCTTAAAAAAATTATATACCAGAGTAATCGGAAAAAAAACAAAAAAACAAGGACATATATTATTTCTGTAAGGCAAGTCAGCTGTTTTAAAAACCAGTCTTCATTGTACCTCATAAATCCATCAACTGATTTTGTAGAAAGACATTTAGACACAAACAGTTTCTTAAAGGATAGAAATAATCATGTACAAATGAATGCTGCACATGCTTCAAACTTAATAACAGACTGTCATGTAACAGAAAGTGTCTCAGTATATAAACCATAAAGACTGTGTTAATTACTACACTCAAGTAAAATAAACAAAAATCAATGAATGAGATACAGTATTTAATTAAACAAAAAACTTGAATATTTCAGTTTGCAATTCCATCACCTGTTACTTTTATCCACAAGCCGAACCATTTCAGTATATTTGGCCATTATGTGCAATGCAGATTTCAAAATATCTTATACAAAACAGAACAAAAAAAAAAAACGACGTCATCCCAATTTTAAAGACATTTGATCAGATGATTAAAAAAAAATAATGATTCCTTAGTGATCACAGTGAGTGATTACATAACGGTCTATAAAATGAATCAAACATATGAGTGTGTAGATGAAAAATATTATGAAACATTGTTGCAATAGCTCATGGACAAAAAACAGAACTGTATTAATAACAAAGACATATTATAAATCGTTTTGAAATGCAGTAGGATGAACCTCACAGAATCTCTCAAGAATGGCTCATATTTCAGAAACAATTGATTTGCCCCGGTTAAGATATTTAGTATTATTTCGATTTACCATAATGCATCACATTCTTGACCTGTTTTGTGAAATTCACTCTCAATTCTTCCACCGTTGACATGATACGAACGAAAAAACATGCAGCCTTAAAACATTATCAGTGAGAACAGAAAACCAAGCCCTTAACATATTTAGTATTAAATCAGATATTATTCACACGTGCAACTTGATCGAAATATAGCAATAAATTTCGCCTTACGTCTTCATCATGGTAGTGGATTCATTTTTACACATACATATATAAAACCCTCTAAAAGCAAATGCAGTTCAATAACGGATATGGTAAAAATACAGGATTCCTACAAATAACAACTTCGACAATTAAAAAGAATTCACTTTTTTTTCCATATTTAAATCATTGCTTCTGCAGGCCACTCTGAAGAACCCTTGAAGAACAGGAAGTGATATATTTGTTGAATCCAAGCACTGAACGGTTTTCATCAGGCATTTGATTCACCCTTTTTCTGCCCCTCCTCTCCTGCCTCGCTGTCCTCTGATTGGCTGTTGCTTAGGACCAAGAACTGTCCATCAGCAGCTGATTGGCTGGGTCGACTAGAGGTGGCTATCAAACGGCTTTGTTCCTCGAGATCCTGTAGGTTTAGAAACCACAGCTTTGTATTTATTTATTTTTAAATTTATTATTTTATTCAGTAAGGATGCATTCAGTTAATCAAAAGTGACGGTAAAGACATTTATAAAAAAATTCTATTTCACATAAATGCTGTTCTTCTTTCTATTGCCCAAAAAAAGAAATACAGTTTGTAGAAAAAAATTACATTGATAATAATCAGAAATGTTTCAGTATATTAGAATGATTATTGATGGAACGTGACACTGAAGACTGGAGACATGATGCTGAAAATGTAACTTTGCATCAGAGGAATAAATTACATTTTATATTATATTCAAATAGAGAACAATTATTTTAAATTGTAATAATTTTTCAAAATTTTACTGTATTTTTAATCAAATCAATGCAGCCTTGAGAGACCTCTTTAAGAAACATTTTAAAATCGTACCAATCCAAAACCTTTACCTTCTCGATCTGTTTTTGTTTATGAAGTTCTTCTTGTTGTTTCTCCTTGGCTTTGTCCAAATCTCTCTGTTTCTGTGTGGCTTTGCGGTCCTAACAGGAAAAAATATGTGCACGTTGATGCATATCATCCGCATTATCAATTTTATTTGACCCGACGTGAATTTCTGCACAGAGAGAGTCTTTTGAAATCAAATAAATGAAGGATTTTCTCACCATCTCAGAGTGGAGGGCGATCTGCTTCGCCAGTCCTACACTGTCACAGATCTAACAATCAAGAGCGTCAACATCACCCAGATGAGCTTCAAAAGACCTCAAAAACATCCATATTCTTCAAAATCAGATGTCCTTATTACTGTATAAGCTTATAGAAGTATAAAAGATAAATTAAAAATATGTGTTTAAATAAGAGTCTATAATTAAATTATATACATATATATTATATACATAAATACCAAATAAATTATATCTAAACTTAATATAATAATATATTTCCTAATATTAATATAATAACTACTATGTCTGTGTTTGTGTAAATAATAATTTAATATAAGTTATATATTATAGACTAATATAATATAATATATATATTTTATAGTAATATTATAGAATATAATATATTATATTAAATTATTGATATAATAATTTATAATTTAAAATTACATCATATTATATGCTTTTATGTATACTTAAATTATAGTATAATGTAATATATAAATATAATATTTAAATATGCATTATTATTCATGTCATATTAAATTATTAATACAATAATTTATAAATATATATGTGTGTGTGTGTGTAATGTAAATAAATTATAATATAACATACATATATTTAGCTTAATATATTCGTATTATTTTTATATATTTTATTTGATATTTTATCTTCATTTGAAAATGTAATATAATAAAATTAAATAATAATACAAATATTAAAATATATTTTAATATAATTTAATATATTATAATTATATATATATATATATATATATATATATATATATATATATATATATATAAAATATATATATATATATATTTTATATATAACATACATATATTTAGCTTAATATATTTGTATTATTTTTATATATTTTATTTGATATTTTATCTTCATTTGAAAATGTAATATAATAAAATTAAATAATAATACAAATATTAAAATATATTTTAATATAATTTAATATATTATAATTTTATATATATATATATATAAAAAAAATATATATATATATTTTATATATATATATATTTTATATATATATATATATATATATATATATATATATATATATATATATATATATATTATTATTTTTTTTTTATTATTATTATTATTATTATTAAGCCGAGATCAGGGTATTTGTACCTTCTCTCCATCATTGTTTGACTCAAAGACGTAGCAGACTGTGACGGGTCGTCCGTCCATTCGTCCTCCTGCCGTCTTCAGGACAAAACCAAGAAGGCGCTTGTTCTCCTGATGTGACGCACACAGCACAACGCTGGAGAGAGGAAACTGAGGGACGATAACAAACACTGACTTTAATACAGCGCTGGATTGGGTCTGAACACTCAGTGTGAACAGTACACGCTAAATAAAACATGAACCTTAAATTTTATGACCAAAAAAGTAACATAAATTACAAAACTAAGGACTTACCCATAGTCTTGTGACTTGTGTCTGTGGGTCAATAAGCCTAGAAATAACAAAACAGAAGATTTTAAGAGACGTTAAACTATGTTGTAATGTAACCCTAGACCAAAATCTTTAAAAATATATTTTTTTCACATTTTGCGTAACGTTTGTCCATGCAAAACTCTGTTCAAATCATGCCACTGAAGTGCTGCTTGACATTTTATGACTTGTATAAAGACAGGAACAGTACAGAACAGCTGTGAGACCAGCGAACTCAGTAACTGACTTGAGGCATTCACAGGTGACGAGCAGATGAGACTCGGTCATCCTGAAGATGTTGTGAATGGCTCGGGCGGCCAGGATCTGTCTCATGGTCTCATAGATGACGTCTGTGCTCTCTGTGGCCTTCACCTCCATGCAGCCCAGGAACCGGACGATGTAAAGCTGGTGCAGAATCGAGTCTGAAACCACACGAGAGACTCGGTCTGACTTCACACCAACATGAAATCAATGCATTTTCTTAATAAAAGTCATATTGTGCATGCATCAAAAACACACCAGAATGCAATAACTTGCTCTGCTTTTCTCCTCATGTACAAAAAAAGGAAAAAATATTATTAATTAATCATATGATAGTCTGCTTTGGATAGTTCAATAAAATCAGATGAATATAAATCAAGTGCCAGCCTCAGTATGTCCCAGGATATTCTATTTTTTATCAGAAAATAACATTGCATTGTGTAAATTAACCTGTTAAATGTCACTGGCCCACCGGTGGGCCCACTTGCTATTACATGTTTTAAACAGGAATATCTTAGTCTGAACCTAAAGTAATCTTGACAAACTATTTTCATTGGAAAGCTTAGTTTTGATATTTGGTGAGTTATTTTTTAGATATTTTACAGAGCAACAGTCTTCATTAATTTATTAAAATGCAAAATTTATAAGAGTCAGAGAGTGCATTCTGACCTTTATTTTAAAATGGGGATGCAGTCATGAAAAATCAGTATAAATCTTTATTTATTTTCATGGAGAGTGTTCAAAAGATAACATCCATTTTATTTTTTGAGAAAAAAAGATCTTAAAGTGTTTTGAATCTATAGAAAAAACAACAGATTATCCTTTTTTGATGCATTGTGAACTATAACGCAAGTCCAGGGTTCTCGTAGCATGTCTTATATGTTTTTTGAGGTTGAATATAATCAAATACTGCCATACTGACCCTTAATACTTCTGATGGTGATGTTTAATTCATAAATATTGAGAAACGTATGGAAAAACATTTTTCATTTATGGAAATGAAGGCGTCCTTAAATGGTCACTAATGGGGTTTGATGGTCATCTAGTGGAAAAGTCTGGTACTACACCCGAACAAAATCTCACTGAAAGCACGTTTTTTTGAGATATCAACTTCAAATTTGGAACAAAACTTGTGCAGAATTTTCTAGCAGTTTTAAAGTTAAACATGTTTTGTAAAATATATATTTTATATACAAAATAAATATTTATTATATTTCATATTTTCATAAACCTAAACTTCCGTAACTTTTTGTTATACAATCTTATAAAATAATCTGTCAAGAGACCAACCTTCAGTTTACTATTAAAGAAACAGCACACACATCAATTTTAAATAAGTCATTAAAAGACAATTAAACATTAACAGTTTTATTTTTTTATTTTGAACTCATGTTCTAATTATTTATACACATTTCAAATTTTGGCTTTTTAAAATCTTTTTGAAAGTAGTCTCTTCTGCTCACCAAGGCTGCATTTATTTGATTAAAAATATAGCGAAAACAGCAAAAATTTTGAAATATTATTACAATTCAAATTTTCTATATGAATATATTTTAAAATGTCATTTTTATTTTTTTAAATAGCAGACGGATATTTGAATATATATTAAAATGTAATTTATTCCTGTGACCAAAGCTGTATTTTCAGCATCCTTACTCCAGTCTTACGTGTCACATGATCTTCAGAAATAATTCTGATATGATGATCAACACAAAGTTAATGTTAAAGGCAGTTTTGTTGCTTCATATTTTTTAGGAAACCCTGATGAATGTTATTTTTCGGGATTCTTTGATGAACAGAGAATTCTTTGAAATAGAAATCTTTAGTTACATGACTTTACTGTCACTTCTGATTCATTTAATGTGTATTTGCTGACTAAGAGTATTCATTTCTTTCAAAACAAAACTGCCCCCAGACTTTTTGAGCAGTAGTCTAAACATATCTTCATAAATATACCTTCACTTTCTTCAGACTTTGACCCTCCAGATTCACCAAATGGGTTGGTCCTTCTTTCAGCAAAGGGAAAAACACAAACCAGAGCTGAGTAATCCAGCTAATAACAATCAACAGTAAACTGTCCTGCAGAGATTCGAGCACACACCTGCCCTGAGCGCCGCTCTTGGCCTGACTCGTGTGCTCCTCGCTGACCGGTGAGATGATGTCAAACTGAATGGGCGTGTCCGGAGCCACCAGCGAATCCAGAGACAGAGACGACAGCGCCGGAGACTCGGAGCCCGCGGAGCACTGACTGCCCGAACGACCTTGCCTTCAGACGCATTTATAAACACAACATGGAATCATTTAAAATCAGATCTCTGTGATGAGGGAATGTATCCTTTGCAGTGAATGGGTGCCGCCAGAATGAGATGATAATCCACAGTCCATCAGTTAACATCTTGTGAAGACAATAGCTGCATGTTTGTAAGAAATAAATCCATCGTTAAGACGCTTTTAACTTCTGGTTAAAATCATAATAATGCTTCCTCCAGTTTTCTCTCACATCAAATCCAGATACATATTTGTTTAAATGTTTAGAGCTGTTTTGGCTTGTAAACGGTGCTAGATTTCTTTTCTGATTCAGACGAGATTACTTTTTCACCGGAGGAAGCGTTATTATGGATTATGGACTCTTATTTTAACCAGAAGTTAAAAACCTCTTCATGATGGATTAATTTTTTTACAAACATGCAGCTTTTCTCTTTTTGGGACATTAACTGATGGACTGGAGTGCTGTGGATTATTGTGATGTTTTTATCAGCTCTCATTCTGACGGCACCCATTCACTGCAGAGCATCCATTGATGAGCAAGTGATGCAATGCTACATTTCTCCAAATCTGATGAAGAAACAAACCCATCTGCATGTTGTATAGTCTGGTAGTGAATATATTTTCAGCTGATATTCATTATTGGGTGAACTAATCTTTAAAATCTCACGTGCTCGGTCTGAAACTGTCGTGCCGCTGCTGGAAGGAAGGTGAAGGAGTTACAGCCTCCAGAGCCGACTGATTCACTCTCGCTGCGATTTCCTGCCGAAACGAGAAACATTAGCAATAACTGACTTGAAAACACATTTAAGGTATTTGATCATGTTTGCAGAGGTTTAGGGTTTCATGCATCTGTACTCCACACTCACCTCTGGGTTCTCACTGAGGTATATCCTCTTAGAGATGTTGTTTATGGTCGCAATCCACTAAAATAAAAACAAAAGCGTGTACAATATTTCTGATTGGTGAGTCTGATGAGCAGCTGAATAAAGCTGAATGACTGAATAAATAAATAAATACATTTTATTTGTCCATCTACTGCATTTTGTAATGCTGATTGTAATTTTAAAGAAACAGGTAACAATTACAGTAATGAGAATATAATGAGAATTACAAATAAACTATGAGAATTGAGAGAAAATATTTGTAAATATATATATTAAAATATTATTTAATATATATATATTCAAAAAGTTTAGGGTTGGTAAAGGTTTTATTTAGTTTTTGTAATGCTCAAGAAACATTTTTGATTATCATCAATGTTGAAAACGATTTTTGCTGCTTTTTATTTTTGTGGATTCTTTAAAGAAACACAAAGTTCAGAAGAACAGCGTTTATTTGAAATAGGAATGTTATAACAACATAAATGTATTCACTGTCTCTTTTAATCAAGTTAATGCATCCTTGCTGAATAAAAGTATGAATTTCTTGCTGACTACATTTTTTAACAGTAGGAATTTAATTCTAATCATAATTGATTTTGTGGTGAAATCAACAGAAGCTCCTCACCTCCTCACAGTCTTTCCTGCTCTCCGCCTGTAATATGACGGCCCTGCGATACAAACAGAAACAATATCTGACAGATGTACTGAGAAAGGATCAGACAGTTGAGTTTAAACTGGATCAGCATTTGGGAATTTCATTGGCAGCTGTACAGTGTTTACATTCCTTTTACTACACTGACACCAGAAGAACATGGGAAGTAACCAAACCATTTTGGAGGATTTTAGATTTTCCCACCCTCACCACCAGATCATCCGACATGCAGATGAGTTTGTTTCTTCATCAGATTTGGAGAAATGTAGCATTGCATCACTTGCTCAGAAATGGATGCTCTGCAGTGAATGGGTGCCGTCAGAATGAGAGTCCAAACAGCTGATGAAAACCACAATAATCCATAAAAATCCATCAAAATATGTATTAAGAGCTGTTTTGGAGACTGTTTTGGCTTGTAAACATCACTTGAACTGTGCAGATTTCTCTCCTGGTTCAGACAAGACACTGGACCATTATTATGGATTATAGACAGTTTAAAGTTAAATCATCTTAATGATGGATTTGTTTCTTACAAACACAGCTTTTCTCTTCTCAAGACATTAACTGGTGCACTGGAGTGCTGTGGATTACTTGTGGATTACTGTGATGTTTTTATCAGGACTCTCATTCTGACGGCACCCATTCACTGCAGAGCATCCTGAATTTCTTAATGCTACATTTCTCCAAATCTGACGAAGAAACAAACTCATCAACATCTCAGATGGCCTGAGGATGAGGACATTACCAGCATTATTTTATAACAAGCCGTTTCAACATTTCAGTCACCACAGAGGTGAAATGACTGCAGTAATATCGTAATAACTACTAGTACAAGAACATGCAATGGTCAGAACTGTACAAGACAGATTTGTGCACTGAAAATCGTACTTCTTGCCATTAAACGATGTGATCTGAAAGCAGAAGCGTCGGTCATCACAGTCCACAGCCATGACGGAGCAGTTGTCGATGTCCATAACGAGACCTCCGGCGACGTCTCCACGCGACTGGCTCATGAGGTTTCCTCCCTGCGTGAAGAAATACTGACGATCCCAAGCAGACGACACCAGACTCGTCTTACTGGCGGGGAGAAGCGTGAGATCGTTAGAAATGCAGACGACTCGACTCAAGCACAGACATGTGGACTCGTGGCTGACGCGGTCGTACTAGCGAGTGTTGAGGTAGCCGGCCTTGCGGGTCAGATTGCGGTTCACAGGGATCTTGTTGGGATCCGGGTCGGGCATGTAGAGCGGGTCACTGGCCGCTTTCAGGTCCTGAATCGTCTGCTCGGTCGCTTCAGCATCGCTGTCCATTTCCCTGCGAACACTACGAGCACAAAGAGAACAAAGACATGACATTTTGGAATAACCCATTAACTATTGTTCTCTCATCTGAATTAAAACGCATGCAAACAAACACACCACATTTATTTATTACACTGTCTTGTTAAAGTAATAACTGAAATAATGTGCTTGCATGCAAAGAATAATTTAGAATAAGTTAAACATTACTTAAACAGAATCAGTAGTGTGCAATACTTAAGAAATATAAGATACAATAAGAAAGGTTTTTTAATGTTTTTGAAAGAAGTCTCTTCAACTCACCAAGGCTGCATTTATTTGATTAAAAACAGTAATATTATGAAATATTATTACAATTTAAAATATTTGAATATATAGTAAAATGCAATTTATTCCTGTGATCAAAGCTGTATTTTCAGCATCATTACTTCAGTCTTCAGTGTCACATGATCTTCAGAAATCATTCTGATTTGCTGCTCAAGAAACATTTAAAATGTACATGTGACTCTGGAGCACAAAAGCAGTCTTGAGTCTCTGGAGTGTATTTGTAGCAATAGCCAAAAAAAAAAACATTGTATGGGTCAAAATTATTGATTTTTATTTTATGCCAAAAATCAATAGGATATTAAGTAAAGATCATGTTCCATGAAGATCTTTAGTAAATTTCCAATCGTTGATATATAAAAACCTGATTTTTAATTAGTAAAATGCATTGCTAAGAATTAACCTGGACAACTTTAAAGCAGATTTTTGCAGTATTTTGATTTTTTTTGCACCCTCAGATTACAGATTTACAAATAGTTGTATCTCGGCTAAATATTGTCCGATCCTAACAAACCATAAATCAATGAAAAATATGATTTATTCAGCTTTCACATGATGCATAAACCTTAATTTAGAAAAACGGACCCTTATGACTGGTTTTGTTGTCCAGGGTAACATATGTCTCATACTAATCTTTATTTCAGTTAACAAAATAATTTTTTTTTATTTTATTTTAACAATAAGAACACAGACTGAAACTCACTTCTGGACACTGGTTCCAATGTTGGTGAGAAACTCCTCCCACTGCTGCGTCAGATTCTCTGAGCCCAGTTTGAAGAAACTGATCTGATGAGAAGCAAACAACAGTGAGTTATAAAGCTCCTCTGTTATCAGATGGTGTTGTGAATGGAGGATGAGGGCTGTAGCTGATGTTTGACAGCTGTATGAACACCTGCGCCTGCATGTATCCCAGCAGCGGCTCCAGCAGAGCCATCTTCTTCTTGTACTGCAGCATGTTAAGCGATGCGAAGTACTGCATTATGGTCTCGTGCTGTTTTTTCCTGGACGTGTAGACGTCCTCCATCACTTCATTCTTCACCTGGAGTGAACACATGCATGACATCACTTAATGACATCACTATTCTACTTCAATGTTCCTTGCAGTTTCTCTGTCGTTTACTAGCAATTTCTGAGTGTATTTTTTATTTTTTATATTTTGTTCTTGGGTATAAGACCGATCAGTGAAAAATTTAAATTATCCTAAAAATTATTTTAAATTTATTATATATTTAAATGTATTATTATCTCTTATTATAGTTTACCAAAACTAAAACTATTTTAAAAAAAATGTTGCATGAAATAAAATAAAATTTATCTAAAATAAAATAAAATATAAAAATAACTTATTTTATTTCAGCTAGTTTCCCAGGCAACATTTCTCTTTTTTCCCATTTAGCTTGATAACCTGATGTACTATAATAACTAAAACTGAAATAAATAAATAATAAATAATAAAAACCTATATGAATACATTTATAAATTACAAACGCTAATGAAGGAACTGAATAAATATATAAAAAGTACAACAAAATTACTAAAACGTTAATCAAAGAAGCAAAAATATACAAATTAAATTAAACTATCTGTGCAGTCTCAATGATACTAAAATAACACTGAAGCAAATGTGATTTTAGATTAGAATTTAAAATGACCTGCAACGATGAAAAAAAGTGCAATAAGAAAGCTAAATAATAAGTACATTTTGACTTGATTTTAACTGGATTAAACTGAATAGTGAAATATCTGTTCGATATTTTCTTCTTTTCTTATCCCAGACAAGGACACGTCTCAGAATCAGGTTAACTCTCAGTGTGTGTGTCTGAGTAAATGAGCACATTAAAACACACACACACACACGTTACACTCTGTACGTGTCAGTATGAGGATGGGCGGAGCGGAATGCAAACCAACCAGCTGTCAATCATAAAACAGTGTGAATTCAACCAATGCCACACCTTCTCATTCTCCCTTCGTTTAGACAGTCGACTGTATCTGTTTACAGCTGCGTCGTGTTCTGAAATCAAATATGTTGAATATAATGAAGCAAAAAAACAATGGTTACATTATCAAATGATGCAGAAACTATTTGGGAAAAAATGCTTACCATCACTTGCAATCTGAAACACTTCCTTCAGGATGACAATCTCTGGAGACAATAAGAGGAAGTCAGTCAGTCATTACACTGGAGTTAACTGAAATACATCTAAAATTGCAACAACAACAAAAAAAATCATTACTTTAAAGTAGGCATTAAATGAAATAAAATATAAAAATATAAAGTTTCAGAGTATTTAAATATTAATATATATTATAAAGAAAATTCAGCAACACTACTTATTTTATTTAGTTTAACTAAAATTAAAATTAAAACTGTAGACATATATAAAAAAAAACTACTAGAAAAAAAGACCAAAAATAAAAATAAAAATAATTCTTTAACTTAAATTAGAATTAAAATTCAAAATACAAAAATGCAAAATGTGTTTCAAAATATTAATAAAAATTATTATTTAAATTCAGTATCTTGATGATACTAAAGTTTTATACAGGTGCTTAACAAATAAATGATAACCGTAAATGGGCAGGGAACATTAACATATAGTAAAATACATTATTATAGGAAAGGAATAAGAGACATTTACTGAATAAAATATATATATATATATATATATATATATATATATATATATATATATATAAATATATATACTTTATAGACACATAAAAAAAATACAAAAATATAAAGTCCTACAAAAACTATAAAATTTTAATAAAATTTAAGTGGAAGATTCAAAATACTGATAAAAACTCTAATAGTGTCTCAGTTATTCCATAATTACACTGATTTACACAGCTGCTTAAATGCATTACTATTTGAGCATGAAACATTAATATATAGGCAAATTACTGTATATGTTATAAAAAACAAAACTTAGTAAAAAAAAAAAAAATATTACAAAATTTTACAAAAAGCCCAAAAGATTACTAAAACTAACTGAAATTAAAATAAAACTATAAAATTAATAAAAACTATAATGATATCTCAGTGAATAATATTACAAAGCTACTTAACAAAATGACTAAGGTCATGAAAATATATAAAATGTATACATAAATATAAAATATGAAATATATGAAAAGAAGGAGAGACATGAAATAGCACAGATTACACATCTATGAACGGTTGCCTTTGTTTAAGAATCATTATAAAACAAACACTTGACAACAAAATAGTAGACCAATCAGAACGCTCTACCCCATAATGCACTGCTGTGTCCTACCTCTCAGGTCTCTCTCCTGAAACTGTGTGATGGGGAACATCATGGCGTCTGCGAGCTGAGTGGAGAGAACGGCGTGACACGAGCTGAGCTGAAAGAAAACACACAGAGTCACACACACACACACACAGTTCCACAACACCTTTGTTACATCACGAGTTCTGACCTCGTCAATGACTTTGGCAAACTGCTGCAAAGTGGAGCTCATGACCTCATCATCACCTCCCAGAGGAAAACGCTGCACAGCAGAGAGAGATACTGAACTATAACAGAGAACTCCAGAGAGATCAGATATTATGTGTTAAAGCATCGAAAGGCAGAAATCACCTGCTTCTCGTAGTCCTTCAGTAATCTAGACGTCAGATGTGTGGCAGCACTCAGTTCATTCTGAAAGCAGAAGCACACAAGTCTCATCAAAAATAAAGTCATAAGAGAAAATAACATTAGGTATGACAAAAAAATGAAGCTTTTTTATTATTGTGAATATTTATTCAGAATTTAATATTAGTTTTTATTATTATAACTTTTATTTGTAATATTATGAATGCTTATTTTTATTTATTTATTATTTATATTATTTAATATTGTTGTTGCTGACAATACAATTTTTTTTAAATATCAATAATTTCTATTATTATTTTATCTCATTTTATCTTCTTAATATTGATATACAGATATTATCACTCATAGTATTTTTGTAATAATATCTATAATATACAATAGTGTTATTGTATCTTTAATAATACAATTAATAATTATTATTACGTTTAATTACTATCATTATTAATATTGATATGATTATTAACAATAATAAAAATAATAATAATTGAATGATATTAATAATATACAATAGAATTATTAAATCTCATGGACATCATTATTAATATTTTAACAATGATTATTAATACTATATTACTAATAATATATAAAACTATTGTCATATCTTGTAATATAATGAATATGTATTATTAATATTTCAATAATGATTATTTTTACTATATTAATAATAATATATATAACTATTATCATATCTTGTAATATAATTCATATTTATTATTTTTTATATTTTTATAATAATTATTAAAATTTTAATAATAATATATACAACTATTTTCATATCTTGTAATATAATGAATATGTATTATTAATATTCCAATAATGATTATTATTACTATATTAATAATAATATATAAAACTATTGTCATATCTTGTGATATAATTATTATTTATTATTATTTTAATAATGACTATTATAACTATATTAATAATAATATATAAAACTATTGTCATATATTGTAATAGAATTCATATTTATTATTATTAATGTTTTAATAATAATTATTACTATATTAATAAAAATATATACAACTATTTTAATATCTTGTAATATAATGGATATTTATTATTATAAATATTTTAATTATTATTTAAAACAACAACAACAATAATATATTACTGTTAATAATAAATATATATTAGAAAAATATATTATTAATATATATTGCAGGAAGAAATAAAAACATGGGTTTAATTTTCCCTATCCAAAATATGATTTCTACTGTCTATCTTTCGTTTTTGGTGTGCATTATGATCATGGCAAGATCTTGAGGTTGTGTCTGATTCATCCATTTAGACTAAATCTGCGATCTCTATTATAATGTGACAGCTGAGCGTCTATGTTCTCACCTGAGCGTCGTAGATTCTCTGCATGGCTTTGAAGAGCTGACTGAAATAACTGGATGTGGCTGCTGTATCTTCCTCAAACACACCGAGCAGAGAGCGAGTCTGAAAAACACCAGCAATATACGTCTGCAAGATGTCTGTTGGGCATCTGGAAAGCATCTGCTGTGTACAAACATCTGATAGAAGACTTTTTACATACATAAACATCTTAAAGACATCTTCTAAAGGTCTATTTGACATCTGACAGGTAAACAAAAATCCTGTATTGTATTGCAGATGTAAATGCAGACATCAAGTAGAGTCTCTGAGATATAAAAGTGCTATTAGCAATACGTCTATATAATGCATTTCCTATAATAAGAGGTTTAAAATAGGACTAGTTGTTTAGACACGCCTTCAGTATGTTATTAATAGCAGGAAATGTGTTGTTCATTAATAAAAAGTGGATGCATGTCAAACAGACTTAATTTCTGAAGCTCTGTTGAGACATTTCAGACTCAAGTGTGACTTTAAAGCAGAGTGATACAGAAACGAGTTGTGAACACGAACATTCACTCTGATTGGTGAAGCCTGATTTTTTTCTGAATTACAGATTTAATCATTTAAAAAGTCTCGTTGTAGTTTTATGATATATTTGTGACATGATTTCATGATCAAATAACTGATCATTGTCAAAACTGATCGAAACGAGTCGGATCAAAGCATCAGGATGAACAGACACACAGCGAGAGCAGCAGATGTTTATTATGATCAATGTTTGTTTATTAATTTCTGTTAGCATGCTGGCTAAACGCTGCTGGTTTAACGTTAAAGTTACCTGCGGACTGTCCTCCAGAGTTTCCTCTATTGGTAATTTATCGATTCCTGGCATGATTGCAGATCTACCGCGAGCGCAACGAACTATTTACTTTATTATTCAGAAACAAAAATCACAATGTTGTAATATTGATCTCCGCTTTTTTACTGACAAATCAACACCCAGCCGGATCCGCCCACAAATGCGGAAGTCCCGCCTCCTCTCCCCGCTGATTGGCGGAGGCGCTGTGGATACTATGATGATGTCCGCGCTTGTTTATAAGAAATAAAAGCCATTCGTGGATCTCTGATGGTTTATAATATTATTTTTTTATTTAAGTATTTCATGTATGTTTTTTTTCCTAATCCACTCAAACTTTTTATAATATTTATACATTAATTTATAAACCTTTCAGAAGTATGCCAGAATAATGTCTGTTAGTTGTTTTTTCAAATGTTGTATTAAAATAAAATAAAATAAAATAAAATAAACATAAAATTAAATTAAATAAAAAACTGTGGCTCTTATAAAAAATACATGAAATTTTAGTTTGCAAATGTGTGGGAAAAATTAAATAATGTTGATTATCTGAAGTCAATATGGGTTGAAACCTTTCAGAAGTATGGCAGGCTGATAGCTGTTAGTTGTTTGTCAAATAAAATAAAATAAAATGTAATCAAAATCTGTGGCTCTTATAAAAATTATATTAAATAATGTTCATTATCTGATGTTAATAGGGGATAAATATTATTAAAATAAAGTTTATATAAATATTATTATATTAGCAAAATATTTAATTCATGGATGTATTTTTTTAGAATCACTTACTATTTATAACATTTATTTAAAAAAAACTTTCAGAAGTATGGCAGGTTGGTGATAGCGGTTGACTGTCAAATGTTGCATTTCAAATTAATTTAATAAAATAAAATAAACATTTAAAAACTGTGAAAGTGTGGCTCTTATAAAATGTAAATGAAATGTTAAAATGGAAAAAAAAAATAGTGTTGATTATGAGTTTTAATATGGGCTAAATATTATCAAAATAACAATTTCATGAGACAATCGGTTAAATAATTTCTTATTTATTATAATTTAATCTTAAGAAACTACATGCATAAAAACTTTAGCCTCCTAAAAGTTATCTCTATATAGATAAAAAACTTTTTACACGGATGTACTTCCTAAAAAAAAACTTTTCTTCATGAACAAATGCATTAATGGTTATATTTTCTTGAAACAAATATTTATTTATTTATTTGAAAAAATTATTGCGTTCTATACCTCTGGTTCTATATTTATTTGCTAACATTTGTTAACATTAAGACTTTGTTCATATTTCATATTAATGGTATTTAAATAATATGCACATCATTCTGGACAATAAGTCTATTATGGAGTGTCCATTAGCTCTAACAGTGTGTTTTTTTTAATGCATTTAGTAGACACTTTTGTCCAAAACGACTCACAGTGCATTAAGGCTAACAATTTACCTAACGTGTGTTCCCTGGGAATCGAACCCACAACCTTGCGCTTGCTAACGCAATGCTCTACCATTTGAGCTACAGGAACACTGTAACACTGAACACTGTGTTTCTCCAGGTGCATGCTCTGCTTCATTGCTTCTGAGCGTAGAGATCATATTCTCTGTAAAGGATGTATTGCTTCAGTCGGTCTGGTAATGGAAGGAAGCTCATGAAGATCGGAGCTCTCAAACGCAACCGACCCAAACAAGCCCTGATCTTCAGCCGACAGAGATGCTGCAGACAGCGGGCGTTCTCTGCAAAGAAACAAAACGTCAAATATGAAAGCATGACATGAGCAGAGAAAAAGCAGTTTCACAGGAAAGTTAATATTTTGCACAGGGGTGTAGGTTTGATTTTGGCATTGGTGGGAACATAATAGCAGACAACAGAGATTTAATTGTTTGGTCTAAATTATTCTCTACTAAAAAAGTCTCTCTGAGTCTCTAAACTCCAAACACTTCATAACAAGTGATGTCTGACTTTGGAAACTATATTTCTCTCCTTAAAAGTTCATTTTTAATATGAAGAGGTCAAACAAGAGACTATTGAGGTCATTCAAATTTCACCAAAAGCTTCTGGATGTAATTATAATAGAAGTCAGACAGAGTTAGTTTGAGGGAGATTCGTTCGCTTGTTTATCAATGAGTCTTTGATCAGACTTTTCTTTCTGTTTTAAAAATGTTTTCTTTGGACTGTTAGACTGATAAGAGAATATGGGAAAATATAACTTAATTTCTGTTTCCTGCTAGCTATATTTCACACACAAGATTAAAAAATAATAATAATAATCAACATTTAAAATCCACACGTTTAAATCAATATTTAAATAAAAATGTATCAGAAAAAAAATTATAAATAAATAAATATATACATACATATATATATATATATATATATATATATATATATATATATATATATATACACACACACACAGTATAGTATAATAATAATAATAATAATAATAATAATTATTATTATTATTATTATTATTATTATTATTATTATTATTATTATTATATAAATTGTTATTGTACAAATATATAATTGTTTATATTTTTTCACTGCATTACAATACTTTTTATTTCAATCACCAGTAAAAAAAAACATACAATACTAATATAAATTATTGTATTGTATACCAATATAATAATATATAAATAATTAACAGTAATTGCAATTATTAAGAATAACCATAATATATTTAAAAAAATGTAATAAAGTATAATAAATTTAATATCTATTGTCATTTATTGATTTTTTTATTTGAAAGTAATTTTTCAATGCCTTACGATTATTTAAATCAACAGCTAAAACACAAATAAAACAGAAATATACAAATTTATACAAATACAATCATGTCTAAATAATTTACCGTGATTACTATTATTAATAGTGATATCAAAAATGTATAATAATAAGTAAAGCATAATGTAATGAATATCAATAATTATTATTGCATATAATTGTTATTACATAAGAAGTTATAAGTAGTATAAATGATATAAACACTTATAAAATTATAACAATTATTTAAACAGAAACCTTAAAATTTCCATTACTTTTATATTTTAATGTAATTTTCACTGCGCAACATTTTTTATTTAAATCAGCAGTAAAAAAAACTAGATATTTACAATGTAAACAAATACAATAACATGTAAACAATTCACAGCAATTACTATTATTATTAACAATAATAATATCAATATTATAATATTACATGAAGCATAAAATTTATATTTATTATTATTATTATTACTGTATAACTGTTAATGTACAAACTTACTTTTGTAGTAATTTCATTTTAAAGTATTTTTTCATATATACAAATTTTATGAAAGTGTCACCAATTTTCTTATTAATATCAATAATAGATTAATAACATTATATAAACTATAACGAATCCCAAACCTTGAATTTGGCAGATTTCAGGCCACTGTTTCTGCTCCATGAGCACAGCCTTCAGTTTGGAGCAAAAGGTCACATGATCGACGTAATCCAGCATGATGCGAACCATGTTTCCCGAGAGATGCTTGAGCCACGAGACAGAGATGACCTCGCAGAACTAGAGCGAGAGGAAAAGAGAGCTCAAGACTCAGAAACATCGAACGCCTGACGTCAGACGTGAACTCACCAGTGTGTCTTTGATGACCGTGTCACTCCAGCCCTCGTATCCGTGCGGGACGTGCGATCCCTCTCCGTACGGACAGTCAAAGCATCGCTCCACGTCATAACCATAATTACACAGCATCCGGAGCACCACCTCGTCCTTCAGCGCGTACTGTAAGGCCGAAGGGAAGTGTGTGGTGTTCACTCTGCAGTAGTAATTGACGTTGGCTCCGTAGCGAAGCAGCAGGTTGATCAGCTCGTAGTTCCCCATCCGCAGCGCCACCTGCAGGCACTTGACGGGATCCTGGTTTGGCATGGCTCCGGCCTCCAGCAGGACTCGGGTGGAGGCGATGTCTTCGTTTGAGACGGCGAAGTAGAGCGCAGACTGGCGCTTGTCATCATAGCTGCGGCGCACCCATGGGTGCAGCATGAAGTTAGGGTCGTAACCGGCCTTCAGTAGCATCTCCAGACACTGTGTGTGTCCACCGGCCGCCGCCGAGTGAAGAGGACTGATCCCACTGTCATCCACCGCATCCAACGACGTCACCGGGATCAGCAGAGCCAGGGCCCTGCGGACAGCACGGGAAGAGAACCATTAAACATTCCGTTCCTTTAAATAACAAACATTAGATTAAATCACATTTGTAAAACGCATAGTTCTGGTCCTTCACTGCAAAAAAAAAAAAAAGAAAATCGGTGACATTTATGATAAAATACCAGCAGCTGTGGTTGCCAGAGGTTCACCGTTAAAAATATGATAGCAACATTTTAGGTTTTAGAGACTTAACTTAAATTCACTTTAACGGATCTAATGTTCTAATGTTTATAAACCAACATATTGAAGTACTAATATCTGTTTTGAACCATTGTAATGAACTGATAACCACCAAAAGGAGATTGTGATGAGAAACTAACATAAGCTCATCACTAACAGCTCTTCCACAAACTGAGAAGGGAAATCTATAGAGAGAAAGACAGAGACAGAGAGAGAGAGAGAGAGAGAGAGAGAGAGAGAGAAAGAGACACACAGACAGAGAGAGAGAGAGAGAGAGAGACAGACACACACAGAGAGAGAGAGAGAGAAAGAGACAGAGAGAGAGAGACACACACACACAGACAGAGATGGAGAGAGAGAGAGAGAAAGAGACAGAGAGAGAGAGACACACACACAGACAGAGAGAGAGAGAGAGAGACACAGATAGAGAGAGAGAGAGAGAGAGAGAGGGTGCACAGTGTCATTCACACAAAAACTAAACACATACTGAAATAATGTAAAAAACATGAATTTAAAGCCTTAAACCCTAAGTTTAAGCCTGGAGTAAATCAAAGGAAATGAATAGCATGAACAGTCATCCAGTATGTCGTACTAACTTGACGTGTCCGCGGTGGGCCACTCTGTGGATGGGCAGGTGTCCCGTGTGTTTGGGGATGTTAGCATCAGCGCCGTACTCCAGCAGGAATGAGATGACGTCAGGGTTTCCTGAAGCAGACGCCTCAAACAATATTGATGCACAATCCTGAGCCTGAGACTCCACATCAGCACCTGAACACCACAGAAACCACCGATCCAGAGCCCAGACCACAGGTCAAACACATTACTCTTATTTGAAAACAAATGATCTTATAGTTGTTATGAATATATTAAATTAGATCATTTTTATCTTTCTCCATTTTAATTTTAGTCCGAGCTTTATTACTTTTTTTTTCTTCCTTTCTGTGTTTTAACTATTCTTAATAATTATCAAAAAATATATAATAATAGTACTATATGAAGTATTACATAATGCATATCATTTTTATTAATTAAATAAATTGTTTAAATTGAAAAACTCTTCTTGCATTTTGCCATTTTTATTAGTTTATTATTTTGTTTTTAAAATATGCATATATAAACTTTATTTAGTGTAATTTTAGGTTTTAGGTATTAAATTCTTGTTTATAAATTATAAATAAAATAATGCATTAAAATGCATGACAAAAAAGCATTTTTTTTTTCAAAAAACACAGAATCATAATTTTTATAATGCATTTTAAGTTTAGTTACAATTATTTAACTTCTGTAATGATGCATGTTTTATCCAACACACCTATGAATGACTTGGTGATAATGCATTTATAATGTAAAAAGGTTTTTTTTTATTTTTTTTATAAATGCTGTTAAACTGTCTATTCATTCCTATGACACGGAAGACTTGCGTTTTTGCCATTTTTATTAGTTTTTGTTTATAAAATACGCATATTTAAATTTTATTAAGTGTAATTTTAGGTTTAAGTTATTTTAGTATACATGAAGTTCAATCAAATTCTTGTTTATATATTATAAATAAAATAATGCATTAAAACACATGACAAACAACCAAGGCATTTAAGTCAGAATCATAACCATAATAATTTTTTATCATCATTAATCTGTGAGTATTATAATGATTTTAACTTTGGTTACTGATATTAACTTTTGTTCTTCTATATTTAATTTTATTTCGGTAAATGTTTATTCTGTTTCTTTGGTTTTAATTGTTACTGTAATAACCCTGGTCTGCGTCTGGATTTCTCCTGACCTCTCCGGAGAAGCGTTCGGATGATCTCCAGGTTTCCGGCCTGTGCAGCTAAAGCTAACGGCGTCAATCCGTAGGAGCTTCTGGGGTCGGGATGAGCTCCGTACTTCAGCAGCAGATCCACGAAATCCGTCAGGCCGAGCCGAGCGGCTTCATGCAGGGCTGTCCTGCGGTTCGCTCCCTCCTGGTTAACTCTGGCACTGAGGTTTAGCAGGAGCTTCGTCATGTCGTAATGGTTATTTCTTATGGCTGAGTGAATAAAACCATTTGGTCAGGAAGAATAAAGACAGAATCCAACTAAACTGAAATATCTCCTTTTTAACAGCAAGGTCTTTCTTCATTTTTTGGTTGCTAGTGATGTCCATGTACATTACAACTGCTGAAATATCAATAAATAATGAAATGTTTATATTCTGTTGGGTGAGAGTTGAATTTTTTTGTTTTAGAATTAACTTTTTATTGAGTATCCTTCTATATAATTGCAACAATGTTTACATTTTTAATATGAATAAAGTAGGTTTATTCTGAATACAGATTTTGTTTAACATGAACAGTTTAGTTTGTTAAAAAAAAAACACATTTTATTCTGTTTTAAGAAAATAATATGTGGCCAAGTTTTTAGGACATAATGTGATTTTTTGCTGACAATTTCATGTGTCCCACTTTATTAGTCTGCGATGTTATGTTATTAACCTGCAGATTTTACATATTTTAATCTTAAATGTAATAAATATAAGCTGGTTACTATTTCCAGGGTTATTATGGTTCACTGAGATTAAAATAAAAACTAAAACATATACATCCATAAATATTTTTGTTACTTGAAATGTAATAAACATAAAAAAAATTGGTTTATTTTATTTCAACTATTCTCCATTTTACATTTGTATTTAGATTCACTTTATGTGCTTAAAATAAAACTGAATTTTTTTATAAATATAAATATATATAAATATAAACTATATAAATATTTTTAAAAAACATTAAATGTATTTTTTTGAAATCTTAAAATGCAAAGTTTTAAAAACAATTATGAAAATAGAATAGAAAAAAATAAAAAGTCAATTATCAATAAAACAATAATAGTATCATTATTCAAAAAAAGTTTTTGTTTTTTAAAATCTTAATGGCTAGACATAAGCATTAGGGTTTGATTTAAATTAAATACAAAAAAATACAAAGCAATATATTTTGTTATTTAAAAATGTAAAAATATATATATATATATTATTATTATTATTTTTTTTTTTTTTGGTCACTCTAGTGGAAGAATAACCCATGGTCTTTTCTGACCTACAACGAGAGGCGAGTCTTCCTCCTTATCCAAGGCATCCGGACTGCTGCCGTGCTCCAGCAGGAAACAGGCGTTGTCCAAAAGCCCTTTCTCCACCGCTAAGAAGAGACACGTCTTACCCCGATGAGTCTTTCTGTGCTTGGCATCCTCAGGAGAGGCTGATGAACAGATGAAATCACAGTCACTGCAGTCTTGACACATGAGATCAACAGTGATGAGGAGAAACAATGTGGATCCTCACGACAGACCTGTAAATGTGATCTCAAGGATGTTCTGGTTGTTCTGTATGGCTGCCTCGTGTAAGGGGATGAAGCCTGTGTCGTCCTCTTCAGAGAACGCTTGCTGATGGACAGTCAGCTTACGGAGGGACTTTTCATCACCTGGTAATACATCCAGAGATGACATGAGCAAACAGATGCTACTTAACTATGAGTTATACTGCTGAACTTCATATGCTGAGCTTATAGTGAGACCAGCACCAAACTAAAATAAACCAGAAACCTTGAACAACATGAAATGAATGAAGTGTTTTTAGAAGGGACTGCTAAAAATGATAATGACAATCATTGCAATTAATAATATCTTCATGTGAATCTCATTAAATATATTTAGGTCATATTTTACTCATATAAATAAAATAAAAAATATATTTTAATTTTGGAAAAATTAAGATTTTTTAATTATTATTTTAACGTTTTTTTTTTTTTTTAAGTACACATTGTAGAATTTGTTGTTCTACTTTAATTTCATCTAATTTAAATTCAAATGTAAACGTACAAAAAAAAAGTATTTTTAATCACCATTTAATCACTATTAAGAAAATTTAAATATACATATTAAATAAAATAAGTAAGTCTGAATGAATTACAAATAGAATTAGGGGAATTAGGCTTCATTAATTGTCATTTTCAAATTAAATAAAAAATATTGTTAACATACTAAAAATTGCATCAATTTAATAAAAAACAATTATGGAAGTATTTGTTGTACTGCTTTGATTTTATCTAATTTTAATTAGAAAAATAACAAAAAACATAATTTTCTTTTTTAAATTGCAGAACAAGTAACTGTAATAATCTCCATTAGGAATATAAGAAAAATTAAAAAAAAAAATAATAATAATAATATTATTATATTTAAACATAAATATAATAATAATAATAAGAAGAAGAAGAAGAAGAAATCTAAATGCATTGCATAGAGAAAATGGATGAAAATTTTCATATATGTGATGAAAATATTGATTAAAAATCCTCATATCAATAAAATATACAATTTTAAAAAGTTAAGAGAACAACATAAAAGCATATTTTTTCCGCTGTTTCTGTCATTGTGTGATGGACACATTCATACCATGCTTTATTGCATTGAATATCTTCTCTCTCTCAGGAGTGATCTGAATGATCCTACAGACAAAGATACAGAATATTTCATTCAGGTAGCAGCAGCAGAAATGAATCTGAACTTATTGAAAGTGTGAAGCGTGTCTGACCTGCAGGATTCACCGGAGGAAGAGCTCGTGATCTCCGCTTGTTTGTGGCGCTGCTTGAGACTCTGCTCGATCATGAGTTGAGTCTCCACATCCTCGTCCAAACCCCCTCCAGATGACTCCAGATCCATCACACTGTCCTAGTGGATACTGATCACTAACAAATCTTTTATAAACAGGGTGCATGCCAACTATCTGACTGTCACGTGACGGCAAACTGTAAATAACACCACGTGCAGTTCTAAAAGCAAACGCCAGAAAATAAACATGTTTCAATGCTTTAATCTAAGGTAACCAAACCCACTTTCAGATCTACATCAACTCTCTTTAGCTGTGCATTCAGAATTACGAAAACCTAAAGTGTCATTTTATGCAAAATACAAGGCATTTTATTTCCACGTTACCTTTTTCTGACGGCAAGTGCTGTTGTTGTGTTCTCAGTGGGTTTGTGGGGCATCGCATTGACTATATACACGGCTATTTCTGTCCCAGGTCTTCTATAAATACCTGAGGTATCATGCGACACAGAAAGACACTTCAGAGAACCTCTGATATGACCCTTACACACTTACACAATGTCAATATGCAATAAAAAAGTCACTTTTGACATCAACAAGACATCATTGTTGCATTAAATTTACATTTAGTCGTTTAGCAGATGCTTTTATCCAAAGCGACTAACAAATGAGGTCAACAGAAGCAATCAATACCAACTAAAGGGCAATGATATGCATTAAAATCATATTGTTTCTGGGATCGTTGCAGTGTTAAACGTTCTATGCATGCAGAAATTGTGCATATTGTTGCAGTTACGTATACATAAACATATAAATAAAATAAAAGTAGGCCTAAAAATAAACCTGCTGTAAACTTTAAAGCAAAAACAGATTTTTTTGAGAAAAGCTGCATCAGTAAGTTTAAGACGTTTGCTGTTCTGCAAGAAAAAAAAAAGACTTATATAAAAATCTCTCACAGGGTTATGAGGTCATTCAATTTGAGAACAGAAACACACAGATGATTGCATACGAGAGTCAGACATGTGATAGCACATTAATGCATAAGAGAAAACAGCCTTAACACACATAGTACTTCAGGTTTTGGGTTAAGAAGAATGAAATCCAGCGTCTGGCTGCTGAGAGGTGATTCTAGGCCAGGATGGGCTTGACACCAAAACATATTTCATCACTTCATATCTAACCTTATGTGTTCCTATCCTAATCTGCCCAGAATCCTCTTACATTGAGATATTTCATTTGTCTTTTTGGAAGGTGCTTTCTTCGTCTCAGTCTTTAATCTCCTTTAGAAGTGTCTAGGCTGGATCTTGTTTCAAACAGATATAGCATTAGATTTGGCAGAACACATCTGCATCTGCTAATAACATAAATGTAAAGTATAATATATTTAAATATATAACATTCATCTTGAAATCACTTGCATTAGTGCATCTCACTCCAGACTTCTCAAGGTTTATCTTTAAATTATATTGATTGTATTAATGAAACATTCGTTGTTCGTTGTGGGAAGGCTGAAATGGAAGAAATACAGAGGCATTTGCATCCAGGATATATTTAAAAGCAGCCACTCAGAGATCAATAAACCTGAGCTTACTCAGTTAATCAATGACAACTAGAGCAACTATGGTGCAAATATTCATAAGTAAGCAAAGCTCCCTTATTTTCATACCAAATTAAATGTTAAATTGCTTAAATTAAACTAAATGTAAACAGAATATTAGAGACTGAAAAAAATAACAAAATAAAATAAAGTGTGCTTGGTTTGATCAATTATTTATATGCTAAATTACATTAAATTAAATATTGCAGTTATTTGGAGTGAGTTTTCATCTCAGACAAAAATAATTTTCTAATTTTGCATCAAATTATATTAAAATATGCATTGAAAAAAAAAAGCTACGTAATATGACAGACAGGCTAAACAATATTAAAAGAAATGTATTTAATGCTTGGTTTGAATTAATGCTTGGTTTAAATTAAATAAAAATTAAATTAAATAAATATGAATATTTTGGTTTCAATTAATACAATTAAATAAAATTAAATTGAATATTAATTTAGCGAGTTCTCAGACATCTGAGACATAAATTTTATTATTTCAAATAATATTAAAAAATCATTCGTCAAATTAAAGCAGATATAAACTACTCTAAATAGGACACACAAACTAAAAAAAGTCAAATAAAATTTAGAACAAAATATAATTAAAATTTCTAGGCAGCTTGCTAACTGTCTCTTAGCCAAACTGAAAACAGAGTAATAATATCAGATTTCTCTCTCTGTCTTATAACAGTAGATGTTGGAGAAGGGCTGTGAAAGCATCAGTCTCTGGTGCAGTGGGACGTCTGTTTTGCCAAACCCTTCTGTTATATTCAGGGTTCTAAATTAACTTTTTTGATCACCAGCCAATTTCCACTAGCCATTTTTTTTTTTTTGCGGTAAAAATAACAAATTATGAGTGCCACTGAATGAATTTGATCTTAATTTATGATCTTTATTATGTGGAATAGGTTTAATAATAATAAAGGAATAGCACTTGATTATTATTGTGAAAAATATATTTTAATGTATATTAAAATAAAAATAATGTTGTTTTACTTCATAATAATATTTCAATTTTTTCCTGTATTTTTGATCAAATAAATGCAGTTTTGATGAGTAAACTCCTGTAAGAAAAAAAACACACAAAAAAAAACATTCTGATCCCAAACTCTGACCGGTGTGTGTGTGTGTTTGTGTGTGTGTGAAGCACTTACACACTAATCCCCACAATAATAAAGATGTTAAATACTCATCTCAGGAGGAAACAATGTTGCATCATAATGAAAGGATGTGTGACATACACTTTTCTGTAAACTGAGCCAAACATTTTTTAACTGATTTAGGGTAGAGTAAGAATATTTACTTTATTGCAAAAGTTAGCTCATACTTAGATATAATTTTATATGCAATATTACCTTTTCTTTTCACCATCATCTTTAAGAGTTCATGATAATTTATGTTCAACTTTATTTCTCATTTGATGAATCCATCCACAATTCATAAAACACAACACATGCAACTGAGGTACAAGAAGTATTGACATCTAAAAGTCATTGAAATCATTTAAAAATCACATCGACAGGTAAAAAAAAAAGCCTCAGGTCAAATATTCATTTATCACAAATTAACTGTTTCACAAACACTTCATGCTCCAAAGTCCCGATCTGAATCAACCGAGTCGCGAACAGGCTCCGAAGTGCCAATCTGAATCAACGGAGTCGCGAACAGGCTCCGAAGCGGCGATCTGAATCAACGGAGTCGCGAACAGGCTCCGAAGTGCCGATCTGAATCAACCGAGTCGCGAACAGACTCCGAAGTGCCGATCTGAAAACTTTGACCAACGAATGTAAAAAATAAATGCATTTTAACATAGTAAAAATGATTTAGAATTATCTTCCTCTATATTATATTAACAGCCTAACTTTTAACGAGCAATGCACCATAAGATTACCTTTACACTATAAAAAAATAATATATTTCAGCCTATATTAATAACCTCTATGTAAAAAAACAGAATACTGTTCTTACCAAATTCATTCAACTCGTTATTAAATCATAATTAGTTTTCAAACACTGACAGGAACTTTCAGAGCTTTCAAAGTTACTGCGTTTATAAAACAACTCTATGAAAGAGTCAGATCACGTATCTAAAAATAAATCGCTATAGTAAAAGAGAAATAATAAGAGGATTGAAGCTTCCTACCGTTCTGCTGTGTTTGGTCCTCACGTGCGTCTGACGCTCCGCGGCGCGTCTCCGCCCCTCACACGCGCGTTTACAGCGCTAAATCAATCATCTGTGCTAATTATTATACATTTACTTCATTGTCAGCTTCGGGTACTTCATTTATTATTGTTCAATGAACTGTTTGAAACAGAAAAGGTTGTATTTCAGTGTCTCTGCAGGGGATTATAGATCAACAGCGCCACCTGCTGTCGACCCGCGGCTATTGGTAGTGATGCTACAGTCAAAAATCAGTAATAATTCAAACCTTTTAAAATAAAATATATAAAATAATGGTTTCTATTTTAATATTCTTTAAAATATCATTTCATTCTGTGAATAAATAAATCATTCTGATCACAAACTCTGTGTGTGTGTGTGTGTGTGTGTGTGTGTGTGTGTGTGTAACACTTACACACTAATGCCCCACAATAATAAACATGTTAAATACTCATCTGAGGAAGAATATAATTTATATAGGAGGATGTAATTTTATATGCAATATTACCTTTTCTTGTCATCATCATCTTTAAGAGTTCATGATCATTTCTGTTCAACTTTATTTCTCAGTTGATAAATCTGAATCAACAGAGTCGCGAACATGTTCCGAATTCCCGATCTGAATCAAAACAATCAACAATACATCCTAAAAGAGTTCTATTTTTTTAGAAAAAAAAAATTTTTTTACTGACCACAAACTTTTGAACTCTAGTGTTTATTGTTAGAAAAGTCTTCTATTTTAAATAAATGATAATAAATGATGATTTTAACTTTTCATTCATCAAAGAATCCTGAAAGAAGTATTAGTTTCAGCAGCACATCTCTGATAATAAATCATCATATTATTCTGATTTCTAAAGAACATGTGACACTGAAGACTGAAGTAATGCTGCTGAAAATCACAGAAATATAATAGATTCTAATGTATATTAAAATAAAAATAATGTTGTTTTACTTCATAATAATATTTCAAATTTTTTCTGTATTTTTGATCAAATAAATGCAGTTTTGATGAGTAAACTCCTGTAAGAAGAAAAAAAAAACATTCTGATCCCAAACTCTGACGGTGTGTGTGTGTTTGTGTGTGTGTGAAGCACTTACACTCTAATCCCCACAATAATAAAGATGTTAAATACTCATCTGAGGAGGAAACAATGTTGCATCATAATGAAAGGATGTGTGACGTACACTTTTCTGTAAACTGAGCCAAACATTTTTTAACTGATTTAGGGTAGAGTAAGAATATTTAATTTATTGCGCAAGTTACTTCAGATATAATTTTATATGCAATATTACCTTTTCTTTTCATCATCATCAGAGTTCATGATAATTTATGTTCAACTTTATTTCTCATTTGATTAATCCATCCACAATTCATAAAACACAACACATGCAACTGAGGTACAAGAAGTATTGACATCTAAAAGTCATTGAAATCATTTAAAAATCACATCGACAGGTTAAAAAAAAAGCCTCAGGTCAAATATTCATTTATCACAAATTAACTGTTTCACAAATACTTCATGCTCCGAAGTGGCGATCTGAATCAACCGAGTCCCGAACAAGCTCCGAAGTGCCGATCTGAATCAACCGAGTCCCGAACAAGCTCCGAAGTGCCGATCTGAATCAACCGAGTCGCGAAAAGGGTCCGAAGTGCCGATCTGAATCAACCGAGTCGCGAACATGCTCCGAAGTGCCGATCTGAACCAACCGAGTCGCGAACAGGCTCCGAAGTGCCGATCTGAATCAACCGAGTCGCGAACATGCTCCGAAGTGCCGATCTGAACCAACCGAGTCGCGAACATGCTCCGAAGTGCCGATCTGAATCAACCGAGTCGCGAACAGGCTCCGAAGTGCCGATCTGAATCAACGGAGTCGCGAACAGGCTCCGAAGTGCCGATCTGAATCAACCGAGTCGCGAACATGCTCCGAAGCGGCGATCTGAATCAACGGAGTCGCGAACAGGCTCCGAAGTGCCGATCTGAAAACTTTGACCAACGAATGTAAAAAATAAATGCATTTTAACATAGTAAAAATAATTTAGAATTATCTTCCTCTATATTATATTAACAGCCTAACTTTTAACGAGCAATGCACCATAAGATTACCTTTACACTATAAAAAATAATATATTTCAGCCTATATTAATAACCTCTATGTAAAAAAACAGAATACTGTTCTTACCAAATTCATTCAACTCGTTATTAAATCATAATTAGTTTTCAAACACTGACAGAAACTTTCAGAGCTTTCAAAGTTACTGCGTTTATAAAACAACTCTATGAAAGAGTCAGATCACGTATCTAAAAATAAATCGCTATAGTAAAAGAGAAATAATAAGAGGAGTGAAGCTTCCTACCGTTCTGCTGTGTTTGGTCCTCACGTGCGTCTGACGCTCCGCGGCGCGTCTCCGCCCCTCACACGCGCGTTTACAGCGCTAAATCAATCATCTGTGCTAATTATTATACATTTACTTCATTGTCAGCTTCGGGTACTTCATTTATTATTGTTCAATGAACTGTTTGAAACAGAAAAGGTTGTATTTCAGTGTCTCTGCAGGGGATTATAGATCAACAGCGCCACCTGCTGTCGACCCGCGGCTATTGGTAGTGATGCTACAGTCAAAAATCAGTAATAATTCAAACCTTTTAAAATAAAATATATAAAATAATGGTTTCTATTTTAATATTCTTTAAAATATAATTTCATTCTGTGAATAAATAAATCATTCTGATCACAAACTCTGTGTGTGTGTGTGTGTGTGTGTGTGTGTGTGTGTGTGTGTGTGTAACACTTACACACTAATGCCCCACAATAATAAACATGTTAAATACTCATCTGAGGAAGAATATAATTTATATAGGAGGATGTAATTTTATATGCAATATTACCTTTTCTTTTTATCATCATCTTTAAGAGTTCATGATCATTTCTGTTCAACTTTATTTCTCAGTTGATAAATCTGAATCAACAGAGTCGCGAACATGTTCCGAATTCCCGATCTGAATCAAAACAATCAACAATACATCCTAAAAGAGTTCTATTTTTTTAGAAAAAAAAAATTTTTTTACTGACCACAAACTTTTGAACTCTAGTGTTTATTGTTAGAAAAGTCTTCTATTTTAAATAAATGATAATAAATGATGATTTTAACTTTTCATTCATCAAAGAATCCTGAAAGAAGTATTAGTTTCAGCAGCACATCTCTGATAATAAATCATCATATTATTCTGATTTCTAAAGATCATGTGACACTGAAGACTGGAGTAATGCTGCTGAAAATCACAGAAATATAATAGATTCTAATGTATATTAAAATAAAAATAATGTTGTTTTACTTCATAATAATATTTCAAATTTTTCTGTATTTTTGATCAAATAAATGCAGTTTTGATGAGTAAACTCCTGTAAGAAGAAAAAAAAAACATTCTGATCCCAAACTCTGACGGTGTGTGTGTGTGTTTGTGTGTGTGTGAAGCACTTACACACTAATCCTCACAATAATAAAGATGTTAAATACTCATCTGAGGAGGAAACAATGTTGCATCATAATGAAAGGATGTGTGACGTACACTTTTCTGTAAACTGAGCCAAACATTTTTTAACTGATTTAGGGTAGAGTAAGAATATTTAATTTATTGCGCAAGTTACTTCAGATATAATTTTATATGCAATATTACCTTTTCTTTTCATCATCATCAGAGTTCATGATAATTTATGTTCAACTTTATTTCTCATTTGATTAATCCATCCACAATTCATAAAACACAACACATGCAACTGAGGTACAAGAAGTATTGACATCTAAAAGTCATTGAAATCATTTAAAAATCACATCGACAGGTTAAAAAAAAAGCCTCAGGTCAAATATTCATTTATCACAAATTAACTGTTTCACAAATACTTCATGCTCCGAAGTGCCAATCTGAATCAACCGAGTCCCGAACAAGCTCCGAAGTGCCGATCTGAATCAACCGAGTCGCGAAAAGGGTCCGAAGTGCCGATCTGAACCAACCGAGTCGCGAACAGGCTCCGAAGTGCCGATCTGAATCAACCGAGTCGCGAACATGCTCCGAAGTGCCGATCTGAACCAACCGAGTCGCGAACAGGCTCCGAAGTGCCGATCTGAACCAACCGAGTCGCGAACATGCTCCGAAGTGCCGATCTGAAGCAACCGAGTCGCGAACATGCTCCGAAGTGCCGATCTGAATCAACCGAGTCGCGAACATGCTCCGAAGTGCCGATCTGAATCAACCGAGTCGCGAACATGCTCCGAAGCGGCGATCTGAATCAACGGAGTCGCGAACAGACTCCGAAGTGCCGATCTGAAAACTTTGACCAACGAATGTAAAAAATAAATGCATTTTAACATAGTAAAAATAATTTAGAATTATCTTCCTCTATATTATATTAACAGCCTAACTTTTAACGAGCAATGCACCATAAGATTACCTTTACACTATAAAAAATAATATATTTCAGCCTATATTAATAACCTCTATGTAAAAAAACAGAATACTGTTCTTACCAAATTCATTCAACTCGTTATTAAATCATAATTAGTTTTCAAACACTGACAGGAACTTTCAGAGCTTTCAAAGTTACTGCGTTTATAAAACAACTCTATGAAAGAGTCAGATCACGAATCTAAAAATAAATCGCTATAGTAAAAGAGAAATAATAAGAGGAGTGAAGTTTCCTACCGTTCTGCTGTGTTTGGTCCTCACGTGCGTCTGACGCTCCGCGGCGCGTCTCCGCCCCTCACACGCGCGTTTACAGCACTAAATCAATCATCTGTGCTAATTATTATACATTTACTTCATTGTCAGCTTCGGGTACTTCATTTATTATTGTTCAATTAACTACTTGAAACAGAAAAGGTTGTATTTCAGTGTCTCTGCAGGGGATTATAGATCAACAGCGCCACCTGCTGTCGACCCGCGGCTATTGGTAGTGATGCTACAGTCAAAAATCAGTAATAATTCAAACCTTTTAAAATAAAATATATAAAATAATGGTTTCTATTTTTATATTCTTTAAAATATCATTTAATTCTGTGAATAAATAAATCATTCTGATCACAAACTCTGTGTGTGTGTGTGTGTGTGTGTGTGTGTGTGTGTGTGTGTGTGTGTGTGCGTAGCACTTACACACTAATGCCCCACAATAATAAACATGTTAAATACTCATCTGAGGAAGAATATAATTTATATAGGAGGATGTAATTTTATATGCAATATTACCTTTTCTTGTCATCATCATCTTTAAGAGTTCATGATCATTTCTGTTCAACTTTATTTCTCAGTTGATAAATCTGAATCAACAGAGTCGCGAACATGCTCCGAATTCCCGATCTGAATCAAAACAATCAACAATACATCCTAAAAGAGTTCTATTTTTTTTGAAAAAAATAATAAATTTTACTGACCACAAACTTTTGAACTCTAGTGTTTATTGTTAGAAAAGTCTTCTATTTTAAATAAATGATCTTCTTTTTAACTTTTCATTCATCAAAGAATCCTGAAAGAAGTATTACAGTTTCAGCAGCACAACTCTGATAATAAATCATCATATTATTCTGATTTCTAAAGAACATGTGACACTGAAGACTGGAGTAATGCTGCTGAAAATCACAGAAATAAAATAGATTTTAATGTATATTAAAATAAAAATAATGTTGTTTTACTTCATAATAATATTTCAATTTTTTTCTGTATTTTTGATCAAATAAATGCAGTTTTCATGAGTAAACTCCTGTAAGAAGAAAAAAAAAACATTCTGATCCCAAACTCTGACCGGTGTGTGTGTGTGTTTGTGTGTGTGTGTGAAGAACAAGTTAGTTCAGATATAATTTTATATGCAATATTATCTTTTCTTTTCATCATCATCAGAGTTCATGATAATTTATGTTCAACTTTATTTCTCATTTGATTAACCCATCCACAATTCATAAAACACAACACATGCAACTGAGGTACAAGAAGTATTGACATCTAAAAGTCATTGAAATCATTTAAAAATCACATCGACAGGTAAAAAAAAAAGCCTCAGGTCAAATATTCATTTATCACAAATTAACTGTTTCACAAACACTTCATGCTCCGAAGTGCCAATCTGAATCAACAGAGTCGCGAACAGGCTCCGAAGTGCCGATCTGAATCAACCGAGTCGCGAAAAGCCTCCGAAGTACCGATCTGAATCAACGGAGTCGCGAACATGCTGCGAAGTGCCGATCTGAATCAACGGAGTCGCGAACAGGCTCCGAAGTGCCGATCTGAATCAACCGAGTCGCGAACAGGTTCCGAAGTGCCGATCTGAATCAACCGAGTCGCGAACAGGCTCCGAAGTGCCGATCTGAATCAACCGAGTCGCGAACAGGCTCCGAAGTGCCGATCTGAATCAACCGAGTCGCGAGCAGGCTCCTAAGTGCCGATCTGAATCAACCGAGTCGCGAACAGACTCCGAAGTGCCGATCTGAAAACTTTGACCAACAAATGTAAAAAATAAATGCATTTTAACATAGTAAAAATAATTTAGAATTATCTTCCTCTATATTATATTAACAGCCTAACTTTTAACGAGCAATGCACCATAAGATTACCTTTACACTATAAAAAATAATATATTTCAGCCTATATTAATAACCTCTATGTAAAAAAACAGAATACTGTTCTTACCAAATTCGTTCAACTCCTTATTAAATCATAATTAGTTTTCAAACACTGACAGGAACTTTCAGAGCTTTCAAAGTTACTGCGTTTATAAAACAACTCTATGAAAGAGTCAGATCACGTATCTAAAAATAAATCGCTATAGTAAAAGAGAAATAATAAGAGGAGTGAAGCTTCCTACCGTTCTGCTGTGTTTGGTCCTCACGTGCGTCTGACGCTCCGCGGCGCGTCTCCGCCCCTCACACGCGCGTTTACAGCGCTAAATCAATCATCTGTGCTAATTATTATACATTTACTTCATTGTCAGCTTTGGGTACTTCATTTATTATTGTTCAATGAACTGTTTGAAACAGAAAAGGTTGTATTTCAGTGTCTCTGCAGGGGATTATAGATCAACAGCGCCACCTGCTGTCGACCCGCGGCTATTGGTAGTGATGCTACAGTCAAAAATCAGTAATAATTCAAACCTTTTAAAATAAAATATATAAAATAATGGTTTCTATTTTTATATTCTTTAAAATATCATTTCATTCTGTGAATAAATAAATCATTCTGATCACAAACTCTGTGTGTGTGTGTGTGTGTGTAGCACTTACACACTAATGCACCACAATAATAAACATGTTAAATACTCATCTGAGGAAGAATATAATTTATATAGGAGGATGTAATTTTATATGCAATATTATCTTTTCTTTTCATCATCATCTTTAAGAGTTCATGATCATTTCTGTTCAACTTTATTTCTCAGTTGATAAATCTGAATCAACAGAGTCGCGAACATGCTCCGAATTCCCGATCTGAATCAAAACAATCAACAATACATCCTAAAAGAGTTCTATTTTTTTAGAAAAAAATAATACATTTTACTGACCACAAACTTTTGAACTCTAGTGTTTATTGTTAGAAAAGTCTTCTATTTTAAATAAATGATCTTCTTTTTAACTTTTGATTCATCAAAGAATCCTCAAAGAAGTATCATAGTTTCAGCAGCACAACTCTGATAATAAATCATCATATTATTCTGATTTCTAAAGATCATGTGACACTGAAGACTGGAGTAATGCTGCTGAAAATCACAGAAATAAAATAGATTTTAATGTATATTAAAATAAAAAATAATGTTGTTTTACTTCATAATAATATTTCAATTTTTTCCTGTATTTTTGATCAAATAAATGCAGTTTTGATGAGTAAACTCCTGTAAGAAGAAAAAAAAAACATTCTGATCCCAAACTCTGACGGTGTGTGTGTGTGTTTGTGTGTGTGTGAAGCACTTACACACTAATCCCCACAATAATAAAGATGTTAAATACTCATCTGAGGAGGAAACAATGTTGCATCATAATGAAAGGATGTGTGATGTACACTTTTCTGTAAACTGAGCCAAACATTTTTTAACTGATTTAGGGTAGAGTAAGAATATTTAATTTATTGCGCAAGTTAGTTCATACTTAGATATAATTTTATATGCAATATTACCTTTTCTTTTCATCATCATCAGAGTTCATGATAATTTATGTTCAACTTTATTTCTCATTTGATGAATCCATCCACAATTCATAAAACACAACACATGCAACTGAGGTACAAGAAGTATTGACATCTAAAAGTCATTGAAATCATTTTAAAATCACATCGACAGGTAAAAAAAAAAGCCTTAGGTCAAATATTCATTTATCACAAATTAACTGTTTCACAAACACTTCATGCTCCGAAGTGGCGATCTGAATCAACCGAGTCCCGAACAGGCTCCGAAGTGCCGATCTGAATCAACCGAGTCGCGAACATGCTCCGAAGTGGCGATCTGAATCAACGGAGTCGCGAACATGCTCCAAAGTCCCGATCTGAATCAACCGAGTCGCGAACAGGCTCCGAAGTGCCGATCTGAATCAACCGAGTCGCGAACATGCTCCGAAGTGGCGATCTGAATCAACGGAGTCGCGAACATGCTCCAAAGTCCCGATCTGAATCAACGGAGTCGCGAACAGGCTCCGAAGTGCCGATCTGAATCAACCGAGTCGCGAACATGCTCCGAAGTGGCGATCTGAATCAACGGAGTCGCGAACAGGCTCCGAAGTGCCGATCTGAATCAACCGAGTCGCGAGCATGCTCCGAAGTGCCGATCTGAATCAACCGAGTCGCGAACATGCTCCGAAGTGGCGATCTGAATCAACGGAGTCGTGAACAGGCTCCGAAGTGCCGATCTGAATCAACCGAGTCGCGAACAGGCTCCGAAGTGCCGATCTGAAAACTTTGACCAACGAATGTAAAAAATAAATGCATTTTAAGATAGTAAAAATAATTTAGAATTATCTTCCTCTATATTATATTAACAGCCTAACTTTTAATGAGCAATGCACCATAAGATTACCTTTACACTATAAAAAATAATATATTTCAGCCTATATTAATAACCTCTATGTAAAAAAACAGAATACCGTTCTTACCAAATTCATTCAACTCGTTATTAAATCATAATTAGTTTTCAAACACTGACAGGAACTTTCAGAGCTTTCAAAGTTACTGCGTTTATAAAACAACTCTATGAAAGAGTCAGATCACGTATCTAAAAATAAATCGCTATAGTAAAAGAGAAATAATAAGAGGATTGAAGCTTCCTACCGTTCTGCTGTGTTTGGTCCTCACGTGCGTCTGACGCTCCGCGGCGCGTCTCCGCCCCTCACACGCGCGTTTACAGCGCTAAATCAATCATCTGTGCTAATTATTATAAATTTCTTTCATTGTCAGCTTCGGGTACTTCATTTATTATTGTTCAATTAACTGCTTGAAACAGAAAAGGTTGTATTTCAGTGTCTCTGCAGGGGATTATAGATCAACAGCGCCACCTGCTGTCGACCCGCGGCTATTGGTAGTGATGCTACAGTCAAAAATCAGTAATAATTCAAACCTTTTAAAATAAAATATATAAAATAATGGTTTCTATTTTTATATTCTTTAAAATATCATTTAATTCTGTGAATAAATAAATCATTCTGATCACAAACTCTGTGTGTGTGTGTGTGTGCGTAGCACTTACACACTAATGCCCCACAATAATAAACATGTTAAATACTCATCTGAGGAAGAATATAATTTATATAGGAGGATGTAATTTTATATGCAATATTACCTTTTCTTGTCATCATCATCTTTAAGAGTTCATGATCATTTCTGTTCAACTTTATTTCTCAGTTGATAAATCTGAATCAACAGAGTCGCGAACATGCTCCGAATTCCCGATCTGAATCAAAACAATCAACAATACATCCTAAAAGAGTTCTATTTTTTTTTGGAAAAAAATAATAAATTTTACTGACCACAAACTTTTGAACTCTAGTGTTTATTGTTAGAAAAGTCTTCTATTTTAAATAAATGATAATAAATGATGATTTTAACTTTTCATTCATCAAAGAATCCTGAAAGAAGTATTAGTTTCAGCAGCACATCTCTGATAATAAATCATCATATTATTCTGATTTCTAAAGAACATGTGACACTGAAGACTGGAGTAATGCTGCTGAAAATCACAGAAATAAAATAGATTTTAATGTATATTAAAATAAAAATAATGTTGTTTTACTTCATAATAATATTTCAAATTTTTTCTGTATTTTTGATCAAATAAATGCAGTTTTGATGAGTAAACTCCCGTAAGAAGAAAAAAAAAAACATTCTGATCCCAAACTCTGACGGTGTGTGTGTGTTTGTGTGTGTGTGAAGCACTTACACTCTAATCCCCACAATAATAAAGATGTTAAATACTCATCTGAGGAGGAAACAATGTTGCATCATAATGAAAGGATGTGTGACGTACACTTTTCTGTAAACTGAGCCAAACATTTTTTAACTGATTTAGGGTAGAGTAAGAATATTAAATTTATTGCGCAAGTTAGTTCATACTTAGATATAATTTTATATGCAATATTACCTTTTCTTTTCATCATCATCAGAGTTCATGATAATTTATGTTCAATTTTATTTCTCATTTGATGAATCCATCCACAATTCATAAAACACAACACATGCAACTGAGGTACAAGAAGTATTGACATCTAAAAGTCATTGAAATCATTTAAAAATCACATCGACAGGTTAAAAAAAAAGCCTCAGGTCAAATATTCATTTATCACAAATTAACTGTTTCAAAAACACTTCATGCTCCGAAGTGCCAATCTGAATCAACCGAGTCCCGAACAGGCTCCGAGGTGCCGATCTGAATCAACCGAGTCGCGAACAGGCTCCGAAGTGCCGATCTGAATCAACCGAGTCGCGAACAGGCTCCGAAGTGCCGATCTGAATCAACCGAGTCGCGAACATGCTCCGAAGAGCCGATCTTAATCAACCGAGTCGCGAACAGGCTCCGAAGTGCCGATCTGAATCAACGGAGTCGCGAACAGGCTCCGAAGTGCCGATCTGAATCAACCGAGTCGCGAACAGGCTCCGAAGTGCCGATCTGAATCAAGGGAGTCGCGAACAGGCTCCGAAGTGCTGATCTGAATCAACCGAGTCGCGAACATGCTCCGAAGTGCCGATCTGAATAAACATAGTTGCGAACAGGCTCCGAAGTGCCGATCTGAATCAACGGAGTCGCGAACAGGCTCTGAAGTGGCGATCTGAATCAAGGGAGTCGCGAACAGGCTCCGAAGTGGCGATCTGAATCAACCGAGTCGCGAACAGACTCCGAAGTGCCGATTTGAAAACTTTGACCAACGAATGTAAAAAATAAATGCATTTTAAGATAGTAAAAATAATTTAGAATTATCTTCCTCTATATTATATTAACAGCCTAACTTTTAATGAGCAATGCACCATAAGATTACCTTTACACAATAAAAAATAATATATTTCAGCCTATATTAATAACCTCTATCTAAAAAACCGAATACCGTTCTTACCAAATTCATTCAACTCGTTATTAAATCATAATTAGTTTTCAAACACTGACAGGAACTTTCAGAGCTTTCAAAGTTACTGCGTTTATAAAACAACTCTATGAAAGAGTCAGATCACGTATCTAAAAATAAATCGCTATAGTAAAAGAGAAATAATAAGAGGAGTGAAGTTTCCTACCGTTCTGCTGTGTTTGGTCCTCACGTGCGTCTGACGCTCCGCGGCGCGTCTCCGCCCCTCACACGCGCGTTTACAGCGCTAAATCAATCATCTGTGCTAATTATTATACATTTACTTCATTGTCAGCTTCGGGTACTTCATTTGTTATTGTTCAATGAACTGTTTGAAACAGAAAAGGTTGTATTTCAGTGTCTCTGCAGGGGATTATAGATCAACAGCGCCACCTGCTGTCGACCCGCGGCTATTGGTAGTGATGCTACAGTCAAAAATCAGTAATAATTCAAACCTTTTAAAATAAAATATATAAAATAATGGTTTCTATTTTAATATTCTTTAAAATATCATTTAATTCTGTGAATAAATAAATCATTCTGATCACAAACTCTGGGTGTATGTGTGTGTATTACTTACACACTACCCCACAATAATAAACATGTTAAATACTCATCTGAGGAAGAATATAATTTATATAGGAGGATGTAATTTTATATGCAATATTACCTTTTCTTTTCATCATCATCTTTAAGAGTTCATGATCATTTCTGTTCAACTTTATTTCTCAGTTGATAAATCTGAATCAACAGAGTCGCGAACATGCTCCGAATTCCCGATCTGAATCAAAACAATCAACAATACATCCTAAAAGAGTTCTATTTTTTTAGAAAAAAATAATAAATTTTACTGAACACAAACTTTTGAACTCTAGTGTTTATTGTTAGAAAAGTCTTCTATTTTAAATAAATGATCTTCTTTTTAACTTTTCATTCATCAAAGAATCCTGAAAGAAGTATTACAGTTTCAGCAGCACATCTCTGATAATAAATCATCATATTATTCTGATTTCTAAAGAACATGTGACACTGAAGACTGAAGTAATGCTGCTGAAAATCACAGAAATAAAATAGATTTTAATGTATATTAAAATAAAAATAATGTTGTTTTACTTCATAATAATATTTCAAATTTTTTCTGTATTTTTGATCAAATAAATGCAGTTTTGATGAGTAAACTCCTGTAAGAAGAAAAAAAAAAAACATTCTGATCCCAAACTCTGACCGGTGTGTGTGTGTTTGTGTGTGTGTTAAGCACTTACACTCTAATCCCCACAATAATAAAGATGTTAAATACTCATCTGAGGAGGAAACAATGTTGCATCATAATGAAAGGATGTGTGACGTACACTTTTCTGTAAACTGAGCCAAACATTTTTTAACTGATTTAGGGTAGAGTAAGAATATTAAATTTATTGCGCAAGTTAGTTCATACTTAGATATAATTTTATATGCAATATTACCTTTTCTTTTCATCATCATCAGAGTTCATGATAATTTATGTTCAACTTTATTTCTCATTTGATGAATCCATCCACAATTCATAAAACACAACACATGCAACTGAGGTACAAGAAGCATTGACATCTAAAAGTCATTGAAATCATTTAAAAATCACATCGACAGGTAAAAAAAAAAGCCTCAGGTCAAATATTCATTTATCACAAATTAACTGTTTCACAAACACTTCATGCTCCGAAGTGGCGATCTGAATCAACCGAGTCCCGAACAGGCTCCGAAGTGCCGATCTGAATCAACCGAGTCGCGAACAGGCTCCGAAGTGCCGATCTGAATCAACCGAGTCGCGAACATGCTCCGAAGTGCCGATTTGAATCAACGGAGTCGCGAACAGGCTCCGAAGTGCCGATCTGAATCAACCGAGTCGCGAACAGGCTCCGAAGTGCCGATTTGAATCAACGGAGTCGCGAACAGGCTCCGAAGTGCCGATCTGAATCAACCGAGTCGCGAACATGCTCCGAAGTGCCGATCTGAATCAACCGAGTCGCGAACATGCTCCGAAGTGCCGATCTGAATCAACCGAGTCGCGAACATGCTCCGAAGTGCCGATCTGAATCAACCGAGTCGCGAACATGCTCCGAAGTGCCGATTTGAATCAACGGAGTCGCGAACAGGCTCCGAAGTGCCGATCTGAATCAACCGAGTCGCGAACATGCTCCGAAGTGCCGATTTGAATCAACGGAGTCGCGAACAGGCTCCGAAGTGCCGATCTGAATCAACCGAGTCGCGAACATGCTCCGAAGTGCCGATCTGAATCAACCGAGTCGCGAACATGCTCCGAAGTGCCGATCTGAATCAACCGAGTCGCGAACATGCTCCGAAGTGCCGATCTGAATCAACGGAGTCGCGAACAGGCTCCGAAGTGCCGATCTGAATCAACCGAGTCGCGAACAGACTCCGAAGTGCCGATCTGAAAACTTTGACCAACGAATGTAAAAAATAAATGCATTTTTACATAGTAAAAATAATTTAGAATTATCTTCCTCTATATTATATCAACAGCCTAACAAGCCTAACGCCCCTCACACGCGCGTTTACAGCGCTAAATCAATCATCTGTGCTAATTATTATACATTTACTTCATTGTCAGCTTCGGGTACTTCATTTATTATTGTTCAATGAACTGTTTGAAACAGAAAAGGTTGTATTTCAGTGTCTCTGCAGGGGATTATAGATCAACAGCGCCACCTGCTGTCGACCCGCGGCTATTGGTAGTGATGCTACAGTCAAAAATCAGTAATAATTCAAACCTTTTAAAATAAAATATATAAAATAATGGTTTCTATGTTAATATCCTTTAAATATAATTTAATTCTGTGAATAAATAAATCATTCTGATCACAAACTCTGTGTGTGTGTTTGTGTGTGTTTGTGTGTGTGTAACACTTACACACTAACGCCCCACAATAATAAACATGTTAAATACTCATCTGAGGAAGAATATAATTTATATAGGAGGATGTAATTTTATATACAATATTACCTTTTCTTTTCATCATCATCTTTAAGAGTTCATGATCATTTCTGTTCAACTTTATTTCTCAGTTGATAAATCTGAATCAACAGAGTCGCGAACATGCTCCGAATTCTCGATCTGAATCAAAACAATCAACAATACATCCTAAAAGAGTTCTATTTTTTTAGAAAAAAATAATAAATTTTACTGAACACAAACTTTTGAACTCTAGTGTTTATTGTTAGAAAAGTCTTCTATTTTAAATAAATGATCTTCTTTTTAACTTTTCATTCATCAAAGAATCCTGAAAGAAGTATTAGTTTCAGCAGCACATCTCTGATAATAAATCATCATATTATTCTGATTTCTAAAGAACATGTGACACTGAAGACTGAAGTAATGCTGCTGAAAATCACAGAAATAAAATAGATTTTAATGTATATTAAAATAAAAATAATGTTGTTTTACTTCATAATAATATTTCAAATTTTTTCTGTATTTTTGATCAAATAAATGCAGTTTTGATGAGTAAACTCCTGTAAGAAGAAAAAAAAAAACCATTCTGATCCCAAACTCTGACCGGTGTGTGTGTGTGTGTGTGTGTGTGTTAAGCACTTACACTCTAATCCCCACAATAATAAAGATGTTAAATACTCATCTGAGGAGGAAACAATGTTGCATCATAATGAAAGGATGTGTGACGTACACTTTTCTGTAAACTGAGCCAAACATTTTTTAACTGATTTAGGGTAGAGTAAGAATATTTAATTTATTGCGCAAGTTAGTTCATACTTAGATATAATTTTATATGCAATATTACCTTTTATTTTCATCATCATCAGAGTTCATGATAATTTATGTTCAACTTTATTTCTCATTTGATGAATCCATCCACAATTCATAAAACACAACACATGCAACTGAGGTACAAGAAGTATTGACATCTAAAAGTCATTGAAATCATTTAAAAATCACATCGACAGGTAAAAAAAAAAGCCTCAGGTCAAATATTCATTTATCACTAATTAACTGTTTCACAAACACGTCATGCTCCGAAGTGCCAATCTGAATCAACGGAGTCGCGAACAGGTTCCGAAGTGCCGATCTGAATCAACCGAGTCGCGAACAAGCTCCGAAGTGCCGATTTGAATCAACCGAGTCGCGAACAGGCTCCGAAGTGCCGATCTGAATCAACCGAGTCGCGAACAAGCTCCGAAGTGCCGATCTGAATCAACGGAGTCGGGAACAGGCTCCGAAGTGCCGATCTGAATCAACCGAGTCGCGAACAGGCTCCGAAGTGCCGATCTGAATCAACCGAGTCGCGAACAGGCTCCGAAGTGCCGATCTGAATCAACCGAGTCGCGAACAGGCTCCGAAGTGCCGATCTGAATCAACCGAGTCGCGAACAGGCTCCGAAGTGCCGATCTGAATCAACCGAGTCGCGAACAAGCTCCGAAGTGCCGATCTGAATCAAGGGAGTCGCGAACAGGCTCCGAAGTGCCGATCTGAATCAACCGAGTCGCGAACAGACTCCGAAGTGCCGATCTGAAAACTTTGACCAACGAATGTAAAAAATAAATGCATTTTAACATAGTAAAAATAATTTAGAATTATCTTCCTCTATATTATATTAACAGCCTAACTTTTAACGAGCAATGCACCATAAGATTACCTTTACACTATAAAAAATAATATATTTCAGCCTATATTAATAACCTCTATGTAAAAAAACAGAATACCATTCTTACCAAATTCATTCAACTCGTTATTAAATCATAATTAGTTTTCAAACACTGACAGGAACTTTCAGAGCTTTCAAAGTTACTGCGTTTATAAAACAACTCTATGAAAGAGTCAGATCACGTATCTAAAAAATAAATCGCTATAGTAAAAGAGAAATAATAAGAGGATTGAAGCTTCCTACCGTTCTGCTGTGTTTGGTCCTCACGTGCGTCTGACGCTCCGCGGCGCGTCTCCGCCCCATCACACGCGCGTTTACAGCGCTAAATCAATCATCTGTGCTAATTATTATAAATTTACTTCATTGTCAGCTTCGGGTACTTCATTTATTATTGTTCAATGAACTGTTTGAAACAGAAAAGGTTGTATTTCAGTGTCTCTGCAGGGGATTATAGATCAACAGCGCCACCTGCTGTCGACCCGCGGCTATTGGTAGTGATGCTACAGTCAAAAATCAGTAATAATTCAAACCTTTTAAAATAAAATATATAAAATAATGGTTTCTATTTTTATATTCTTTAAAATATCATTTAATTCTGTGAATAAATAAATCATTCTGATCACAAACTCTGTGTGTGTGTGTGTGTGTGTGTGTGTGTGTGTGTGTGTAGCACTTACACACTAATGCCCCACAATAATAAACATGTTAAATACTCATCTGAGGAAGAATATAATTTATATAGGAGGATGTAATTTTATATGCAATATTACCTTTTCTTGTCATCATCATCTTTAAGAGTTCATGATCATTTCTGTTCAACTTTATTTCTCAGTTGATAAATCTGAATCAACAGAGTCGCGAACATGCTCCGAATTCCCGATCTGAATCAAAACAATCAACAATACATCCTAAAAGAGTTCTATTTTTTTAGAAAAAAATAATACATTTTACTGACCACAAACTTTTGAACTCTAGTGTTTATTGTTAGAAAAGTCTTCTATTTTAAATAAATGATCTTCTTTTTAACTTTTCATTCATCAAAGAATCCTGAAAGAAGTATTAGTTTCAGCAGCACATCTCTGATAATAAATCATCATATTATTCTGATTTCTGAAGAACATGTGACACTGAAGACTGAAGTAATGCTGCTGAAAATCACAGAAATAAAATAGATTTTAATGTATATTAAAATAAAAATAATGTTGTTTTACTTCTTAATAATATTTCAAATTTTTTCTGTATTTTTGATCAAATAAATGCAGTTTTGATGAGTAAACTCCTGTAAGAAGAAAAAAAAAAACATTCTGATCCCAAACTCTGACGGTGTGTGTGTGTTTGTGTGTGTGTGAAGCACTTACACTCTAATCCCCACAATAATAAAGATGTTAAATACTCATCTGAGGAGGAAACAATGTTGCATCATAATGAAAGGATGTGTGACATACACTTTTCTGTAAACTGAGCCAAACATTTTTTCACTGATTTAGGGTAGAGTAAGAATATTTAATTTATTGCGCAAGTTAGTTCAGATATAATTTTATATGCAATATTACCTTTTCTTTTCATCATCATCAGAGTTCATGATAATTTATGTTCAATTTTATTTCTCATTTGATGAATCCATCCACAATTCATAAAACACAACACATGCAACTGAGGTACAAGAAGTATTGACATCTAAAAGTCATTGAAATCATTTAAAAATCACATCGACAGGTAAAAAAAAAAGCCTCAGGTCAAATATTCATTTATCACTAATTAACTGTTTCACAAACACGTCATGCTCCGAAGTGCCGATCTGAATCAACCGAGTCCCGAACAGGCTCCGAAGTGCCGATCTGAATCAACCGAGTCGCGAACAGGCTCCGAAGTGCCGATCTGAATCAACCGAGTCGCGAACAGGCTCCGAAGTGCCGATCTGAATCAACCGAGTCGCGAACATGCACCGAAGTGCCGATCTGAATCAACCGAGTCGCGAACAGGCTCCGAAGTGCCGATCTGAATCAACCGAGTCGCGAACATGCACCGAAGTGCCGATCTGAATCAACCGAGTCGCGAACAGGCTCCGAAGTGCCGATCTGAATCAAGGGAGTCGCGAACAGGCTCCGAAGTGCCGATCTGAATCAACCGAGTCGCGAACATGCTCCGAAGTGCCGATCTGAAAACTTTGACCAACGAATGTAAAAAATAAATGCATTTTAACATAGTAAAAATAATTTAGAATTATCTTCCTCTATATTATATTAACAGCCTAACTTTTAACGAGCAATGCACCATAAGATTACCTTTACACTATAAAAAATAATATATTTCAGCCTATATTAATAACCTCTATGTAAAAAAACAGAATACCGTTCTTACCAAATTCATTCAACTCGTTATTAAATCATAATTAGTTTTCAAACACTGACAGGAACTTTCAGAGCTTTCAAAGTTACTGCGTTTATAAAACAACTCTATGAAAGAGTCAGATCACGTATCTAAAAATAAATCGCTATAGTAAAAGAGAAATAATAAGAGGATTGAAGCTTCCTACCGTTCTGCTGTGTTTGGTCCTCACGTGCGTCTGACGCTCCGCGGCGCGTCTCCGCCCCTCACACGCGCGTTTACAGCGCTAAATCAATCATCTGTGCTAATTATTATACATTTACTTCATTGTCAGCTTCGGGTACTTCATTTATTATTGTTCAATGAACTGTTTGAAACAGAAAAGGTTGTATTTCAGTGTCTCTGCAGGGGATTATAGATCAACAGCGCCACCTGCTGTCGACCCGCGGCTATTGGTAGTGATGCTACAGTCAAAAATCAGTAATAATTCAAACCTTTTAAAATAAAATATATAAAATAATGGTTTCTATTTTTATATTCTTTAAAATATCATTTAATTCTGTGAATAAATAAATCATTCTGATCACAAACTCTGTGTGTGTGTGTGTGTGTGTGTGTGTAGCACTTACACACTAATGCCCCACAATAATAAACATGTTAAATACTCATCTGAGGAAGAATATAATTTATATAGGAGGATGTAATTTTATATGCAATATTACCTTTTCTTGTCATCATCATCTTTAAGAGTTCATGATCATTTCTGTTCAACTTTATTTCTCAGTTGATAAATCTGAATCAACAGAGTCGCGAACATGCTCCGAATTCCCGATCTGAATCAAAACAATCAACAATACATCCTAAAAGAGTTCTATTTTTTTAGAAAAAAATAATACATTTCACTGACCACAAACTTTTGAACTCTAGTGTTTATTGTTAGAAAAGTCTTCTATTTTAAATAAATGATCTTCTTTTTAACTTTTCATTCATCAAAGAATTCTGAAAGAAGTATTAGTTTCAGCAGCACATCTCTGATAATAAATCATCATATTATTCTGATTTCTAAAGAACATGTGACACTGAAGACTGAAGTAATGCTGCTGAAAATCACAGAAATAAAAGATTTTAATGTATATTAAAATAAAAATAATGTTGTTTTACTTCATAATAATATTTCAATTTTTTTCTGTATTTTTGATCAAATAAATGCAGTTTTGATGAGTAAACTCCTGTAAGAAGAAAAAAAAAAACCATTCTGATCCCAAACTCTGACCGGTGTGTGTGTGTGTGTGTGTGTGTTAAGCACTTACACTCTAATCCCCACAATAATAAAGATGTTAAATACTCATCTGAGGAGGAAACAATGTTGCATCATAATGAAAGGATGTGTGACGTACACTTTTCTGTAAACTGAGCCAAACATTTTTTAACTGATTTAGGGTAGAGTAAGAATATTTAATTTATTGCGCAAGTTAGTTCAGATATAATTTTATATGCAATATTACCTTTTCTTTTCATCATCATCAGAGTTCATGATAATTTATGTTCAATTTTATTTCTCATTTGATTAATCCATCCACAATTCATAAAACACAACACATGCAACTGAGGTACAAGAAGTATTGACATCTAAAAGTCATTGAAATCATTTAAAAATCACATCGACAGGTAAAAAAAAAAGCCTCAGGTCAAATATTCATTTATCACAAATTAACTGTTTCACAAACACTTCATGCTCCGAAGTGCCAATCTGAATCAACCGAGTCCCGAACAGGCTCCGAAGTGCCGATCTGAATCAACCGAGTCGCGAACATGCTCCGAAGTGCCGATCTGAATCAACCGAGTCGCGAACATGCTCCGAAGTGCCGATCTGAATCAACCGAGTCGCGAACAGGCTCCTAAGTGCCAATCTGAATCAACCGAGTCGCGAACAGGCTCCGAAGTGCCGATCTGAATCAGCCGAGTCGCGAACAGGCTCCTAAGTGCCGATCTGAATCAACCGAGTCGCGAACATGCTCCGAAGTGCCGATCTGAATCAACCGAGTCGCGAACAGGCTCCGAAGTGCCGATCTGAATCAACAGAGTTGCGAACAGGCTCCGAAGTGCCAATCTGAATCAACCGAGTCGCGAACATGCTCCGAAGTGCCGATCTGAATCAAGGGAGTCGCGAACAGGCTCCGAAGTGCCGATCTGAATCAACAGAGTTGCGAACAGGCTCCGAAGTGCCAATCTGAATCAACCGAGTCGCGAACATGCTCCGAAGTGCCGATCTGAAAACTTTGACCAACGAATGTAAAAAATAAATGCATTTTAACATAGTAAAAATAATTTAGAATTATCTTCCTCTATATTATATTAACAGCCTAACTTTTAACGAGCAATGCACCATAAGATTACCTTTACACTATAAAAAATAATATATTTCAGCCTATATTAATAACCTCTATGTAAAAAAACAGAATACCATTCTTACCAAATTCATTCAACTCGTTATTAAATCATAATTAGTTTTCAAACACTGACAGGAACTTTCAGAGCTTTCAAAGTTACTGCGTTTATAAAACAACTCTATGAAAGAGTCAGATCACGTATCTAAAAATAAATCGCTATAGTAAAAGAGAAATAATAAGAGGAGTGAAGTTTCCTACCGTTCTGCTGTGTTTGGTCCTCACGTGCGTCTGACGCTCCGCGGCGCGTCTCCGCCCCATCACACGCGCGTTTACAGCGCTAAATCAATCATCTGTGCTAATTATTATACATTTACTTCATTGTCAGCTTCGGGTACTTCATTTATTATTGTTCAATTAACGGCTTGAAACAGAAAAGGTTGTATTTCAGTGTCTCTGCAGGGGATTATAGATCAACAGCGCCACCTGCTGTCGACCCGCGGCTATTGGTAGTGATGCTACAGTCAAAAATCAGTAATAATTCAAACCTTTTAAAATAAAATATATAAAATAATGGTTTCTATTTTTATATTCTTTAAAATATCATTTAATTCTGTGAATAAATAAATCATTCTGATCACAAACTCTGTGTGTGTGTGTGTGTGTGTGTGTTTGTGTGTGTGTAACACTTACACACTAACGCCCCACAATAATAAACATGTTAAATACTCATCTGAGGAAGAATATAATTTATATAGGAGGATGTAATTTTATATGCAATATTACCTTTTCTTGTCATCATCATCTTTAAGAGTTCATGATCATTTCTGTTCAACTTTATTTCTCAGTTGATAAATCTGAATCAACAGAGTCGCGAACATGCTCCGAATTCTCGATCTGAATCAAAACAATCAACAATACATCCTAAAAGAGTTCTATTTTTTTAGAAAAAAATAATACATTTTACTGACCACAAACTTTTGAACTCTAGTGTTTATTGTTAGAAAAGTCTTCTATTTTAAATAAATGATCTTCTTTTTAACTTTTCATTCATCAAAGAATCCTGAAAGAAGTATTAGTTTCAGCAGCACATCTCTGATAATAAATCATCATATTATTCTGATTTCTAAAGAACATGTGACACTGAAGACTGAAGTAATGCTGCTGAAAATCACAGAAATAAAATAGATTTTAATGTATATTAAAATAAAAATAATGTTGTTTTACGTCATAATAATATTTCACATTTTTTCTGTATTTTTGATCAAATAAATGCAGTTTTGATGAGTAAACTCCTGTAAGAAGAAAAAAAAAAAAACATTCTGATCCCAAACTCTGACGGTGTGTGTGTGTTTGTGTGTGTGTGAAGCACTTACACTCTAATCCCCACAATAATAAAGATGTTAAATACTCATCTGAGGAGGAAACAATGTTGCATCATAATGAAAGGATGTGTGACGTACACTTTTCTGTAAACTGAGCCAAACATTTTTTCACTGATTTAGGGTAGAGTAAGAATATTTAATTTATTGCGCAAGTTAGTTCATACTTAGATATAATTTTATATGCAATATTACCTTTTCTTTTCATCATCATCAGAGTTCATGATAATTTATGTTCAACTTTATTTCTCATTTGATGAATCCATCCACAATTCATAAAACACAACACATGCAACTGAGGTACAAGAAGTATTGACATCTAAAAGTCATTGAAATCATTTAAAAATCAAATCGACAGGTTAAAAAAAAAGCCTCAGGTCAAATATTCATTTATCACAAATTAACTGTTTCACAAACACTTCATGCTCCGAAGTGGCGATCTGAATCAACGGAGTCGCGAACAGGCTCCGAAGTGCCGATCTGAAACAACCGAGTCCCGAACAGGCTCCGAAGTGCCGATCTGAATCAACCGAGTCGCGAACATGCTCCAAAGTCCCGATCTGAATCAACCGAGTCGCGAACAGGCTCCGAAGTGCCGATCTGAATCAACCGAGTCGCGAACAGGCTCCGAAGTGGCGATCTGAATCAACGGAGTCGCGAACAGGCTCCGAAGTGCCGATCTGAATCAACCGAGTCGCGAACATGCTCCGAAGAGCCGATCTGAATCAACCGAGTCGCGAACATGCTCCGAAGAGCCGATCTGAATCAACCGAGTCGCGAACAGGCTCCGAAGTGCCGATCTGAAAACTTCGACCAAAGAATGTAAAAAATAACTCTATTTCTCTAAAAACTCTAATAACTCTACAACTATATGAAAGACTCAGATCACATATCTAAAAATAAATCGTTAAGCTTCCTACCGTTCTGCTGTGTTTGGTCCTCACGTGCGTCTGACGCCATGCGGCTCGTCTCAGCCCCTCACACGCGCGTTTACAGCGCTAAATCAATCATCTGTGCTAATTATTATACATTTACTTCATTGTCAGCTTCGGGTACTTCATGTATTATTGTTCAATGAAGTGTTCGAAACAAAAAAAGTTTCAGTAATAATTCAAAATTATCAAAATAAAATATATAAAATAATGGTTTCTATTTTAATATCCTTTAAAATATAATTTATTTCTGTGAAGTGCAGCTGTATTTTCAGCATCATTCCTCCAGTCTTCAGTGTCACATGATCTTTAGAAATCATGAAAATATAATGATTTATTATTAGAACTATTAGTTGTGCTACCAAACATTATTTTGGAATCTGCGATATTTTTTCAGGATTCTTCGATGTATAATTTTTTTTAAAGAACAGCGTTTATTCAAATTATAGATCTCTTCTAACAATATTAATCTTTGATTTCACTTCTTATCAATTTAACACATCCTAAAAAAAAATTCTAAAATCTAATAAAGAATGCAATTTCTTATAAAAAAAGAAAGGATAAAAATTTACTGACCCCAAACTATTGAACTGTAGTGAATATTGTTAGAAAATATTTATATTTTAAATAAATGCTCTTCTTTTTAACTTTTTATTCATCAAAGAATCCTGAAAAAAGTATCACATATTCCAAAATAATATTTATCAGCAAAACTGTTGATAATTCTAATAATAAATCATCATATTATTCTGATTTCTGAAGATCATGTGACACTGATGATTGGAGGAATGATGCTGAAAATACAGTTGCACATCACATGAATAAATTACACTTTCATGTATATTAAAATAGAAAAATGTTAATAAAATTTCACAATATTACATGTTTTCCAGTATTTTTGATCAAATAAATGCTGTCTTGATGAGTAAAATAAATTCCTGTAAAAAAACATAAAAAATCATTCTGATCCCAAACTCTGACCGGTAGTGTGTTTATTTGTGTGTGTGTGTGTGTGTGTGTGTGTACATATACAGTATATATATATATATATATATATATATATATATATATATATATATATATATATATATATATAAGCCCACTAACACACTAGGCAAGGCGAGGTTTATTTATATAGCACATTTCATACACGATGGTAATTCAAAGTGCTTTACATAAAAGAAAGTAAAATAATCATAAAGAAAATTAAAATGATTAAAAAATTTACTTAATTAAAATGAATTTAAAAACAGTTACAAAATTATTTAACATAAAAAAAAACAGTGAAAATATAGTGCAATCAGTTCGGACATTGCACAGTGCTCATTCAATAAATGCACAGTTAAACAGATGAGTTTTAAGTCTTGATTTAAATGTGACTAGTGTTTTAGCACATCTGATCTCTTCTGGAAGCTGATTCCAACTGCGAGCGGCATAGACACTAAAAGCAGATTCCCCTTGTTTTGTGTGAACCCTTGGTATTTCTAACTGACTCGATCCTAATGATCTGAGTGCTCTGTTAGGTTTATATTCAGTGAGCATATCTGCAACTGCAGTTTTTAAGGAGTTTGAAAATGTCCCAGAATTCAAGTGAGGTGTTCACAACTTCTAAGAGATCTGCATATAGTGGCTGAATCTGTCTGACCTCTGCATTACTTGAGGATGTGCTAATCGCCTTCCTGATATTGATGATCTTCTCAGAAAAGAAGGATGCAAACTCATTGCAGTTGCTGTCTGAGAGCATTTCACTGGGAACCTGACTTCAGTCTATGTCTCGTAACTTTGAACGCTCCTCTGGTTTCAGTTGTGTTTTTGTTTATTTTGGTGAAGTATAAATAAAGTCTTCACATCTGCCTGCACTTGAGCCTTCGCCTCTTGCGATCCGTGACACTATTAATAACAATGGATGAAAAGTTTAGAGCCCTACTGATGATTAAGTCTAGAGTGTGTCCACCTTTGTGTGTGGGTCCATGTACATGCTGAATCGACAGGTAAAAAAAAAGCCTCAAGTCCAAATATTCATTTATCACCAATTAACTGTTTGACAAACACTTCCTGCTTCGATGTCCAGATCGGAATTTAAAAAAATCTCAAACATGTTCCGAAGTGCCGATCTGAATCAACCGAGTCGCAAACAGCCTCCGAAGTCCCGATCTGAATCAACCGAGTCGCGAACATGCTCCGAAGTGCCGATCTGAATCAACCGAGTCGCGAACATGCTCCGAAGTGCCGATCTGAATCAACCGAGTCGCGAACATGCTCCGAAGTGCCGATCTGAATCAACCGAGTCGCGAACATGCTCCGAAGTGCCGATCTGAATCAACCGAGTCGCGAACATGCTCCGAAGTCCCGATCTGAATCAACCGAGTCGCGAACATGCTCCGAAGTGCCGATCTGAATCAACCGAGTCGCGAACATGCTCCGAAGTGCCGATCTGAATCAACCGAGTCGCGAACAGGCTCCGAAGTGCCGATCTGAATCAACCGAGTCGCGAACATGCTCCGAAGTCCCGATCTGAATCAACCGAGTCGCGAACAGCCCCCGAAGTGCCGATCTGAATCAACCGAGTCGCGATGGTTGAACATAAAGGCTAGTAATTAAGCAACAAATCTTTTTTATGGATGGTAACTGTCAAATTATTACTGAAATATTATTAGTAATTAGTTAGTTACTGCAAAATAAATATTAAAATAACTTAATTAGTTACTTCTCAACTCTGACTACTGAGAAATAACTGATAAAAATGTAAGAAAATTTTGAGTGCTCAAGAGACATTTTTCATATCCATCTTATTTGACATTCAATATCTCAGGACATAATAAGGTAAGTTAAGATGTATATGTTTAAAATTTTGTGGTGATATTATAAAGTTTCTAAAAGTTATAGTATTTTGTAATGAAACAGGACTTTTTGTTTAGCTCTTGACTCGCCTAAGTATACTATTTAAATACTGTTGCTTTATGAGTGCCATACACAAAAATACCAACCCATAACTCCACGAATATAGGACAAGGAGAGTCAAAAGTTATAATCTGATTCAACTGTGACGATCTTAAGGGGCTGTAGTATTTTATTTTGTCCAGCAGGTGTCTCGGAGTAACACTTTTTGTAAGACTACGTTCTGTCAAATGTTTAATAGAGCTCTCCAACTGATTCATGGGTTTAGGTATTATTTACATATGAAAGATCGAAATGGATTGTTTTGATTTTGGACTCATTTCAATCTTGAGAATCTGCTGTAAATAACGATATGCCACTTTTCACAATCAGAGCATGTTTCATTAAGTTGTAAAGGTAAAACCATGAGAATATTGCAGCATGTTCGCATTTGGAGTTAAATATATATATATATATATATATATATATATATATATATATATATATATATATAAAATTCGATGAAGAATATCTTCAAATCTAAATGACAGATTATTGTATAATTGGGCTCATTTTAATCGAGAGAAGTTTCAATTTTCCATGAGCCATGCATGTTTCATGAAGTTATGAATGGAAACGTAACCTATATTTTTTTCTCAGTTGAATGGTTTCATTTGTGTGATAATATCGTAATTAATATATTTAGATCAAGTGAACAAATTACGATGAATACGAGCTCCTTTTAATCTGGAGAATTTTCTGGGGGAAAAAAATGACGTATGATTTTGCATGATCTATGAATGTTTCATGAAGTTATTAATAAAAGCGCAAAGTGTTTTATGGTTATAAACAATAAATAAACCTTAAAACTAAAGTATACATGTACAAATAGACCTGTAAACTAAATGAAGACCACACGTAAACACACACACACAACTATACATTTAAAAACTATATTTAAAACAAATATAATACCTTGTCAATAAACCACAGATATTTACTGTTGTGAACCCAAAAGCAAGACTGTATCTGAGCCTCATCTAGTACAAAATCTACATGTATTTTACCAGCCCTCAGTTTGTTAAAGACATGAACCTGCCATGACAACAACACATTTCTGCTCCATCATACAGTATAACAACTAAAGTTTAAAACATTCAAGAAACACAGACCGACAGTTTATGGAACTGAAAAAAAAATCATTTTATTGTGATTTCAACAAGAACAGTTTATGATCTGGGTCTCTCCTTTTTGCCTTTGTAGAGAGCCAGAAGAGAAACGTTGGCCACTTTCACCACCTTGAAACGAACACCGGGAATATCACCCACGGCGTGTCCCTTACGACCGAATCCTGCCACCAGAACCTCATCGTTTTCCTGTAACGGAGAGCGAAACGACTCTGTAGATCGAGATCCTATTAAACTCATAAAGACGTGTAAAATCTCACACACTATTCACCTCAATGAAGTTCAAGCAGCCGTCGTTGGGGACGAAAGCGGTGATCTTCTTGCCGTTCTTGATCAGTTGGACCCTGACGCACTTCCTGATGGCAGAGTTGGGCTGCTTGGCTTCAACACCACTGTCAACATGACAATCAAAGTCAGTCATGCATTCCTTAGTTATTCCATATATTCATCAAACACAGCCTCTTACACTTTCTCAAGCACGATGCCTTTGGCGTGAGAAGCTCCACCGAAGGGGTTGGCCTTCAGAGCAGTGCCCAAATGGGCCTTCTTGTACTGTTTATCATGCCATTTCTGCTCGCGGCGGTGGTTCCGCAGTTTTCTAGCAGTACGCAGTCCACGACACTTGCCTGAAGGATGAAAAAGAGAAAGCTTTTTTTTTTTCAGAAATTTTGCAAATACCCAGCATCAGAAACACCCAGCATCCTACACATCTGGACCTGTTTGAAACCTCAAATAGTTTGCAATTAAAAGAAAATACGTCAAAGTTGAGAGTATAAATAGAAACATTTATATGCGCTCTAAATTAGGTAAGTTTCGGTATTCGTTTAGATGATTTATCACGATAATGAACATTTGCGATAGTTACCACAGGGACTTCAAAATGCCTTGAATAATTTATTAAATTATTCAGGTTTTTTTTAAATGCATTTAAAGAATTTTTTTGCATCTACGGTTTAAAATGTTCAACACCGCTGTATATAGAATGAGTGACAGACTCGTCTAGACTACAACATGCACAATGTTCAGTCACACTTTACATTAAGGCTCCATAATTTAATATTAGTTTATTTGTTAACAAATTGCCAATAATAATAAAACATTAAGTTAACATTTAATAACACTTAAAATAAAAACTATTTTAACGGACCCAAGCTAATATGAATTAACAGCTGCAAGGATAATAACTTTTGTAAAAAAAAAAATTAGCTATAGCTAAGGTTAACTAATGAGACCTTACTGTAAACGTACCTATTGGTATTTATAATTATTTTGCACTTCAACCAGAAACATTTGCTTGCTTTATACATTTTTGTGTATTCCTGTAGTGTATACAAATGTCAATTTCTATTTATAATAAAGTTACCAAACCAGTACGTTTTTATCAATATCGACATAATATCGTATATCACGATTATACCGCAACAAAAATATGATAGTTTAATGAACACTCTAAAATGGAATAGAATTTACTTTGAATTTGAAACTTTGTACAACGAAAAAGTTCATATTAAAGATACAGAAGATGCTGTTAATCACTTGAGCATCTCCCGACAGCCAACATCAAAATAAAAACCATAATCACAAGTCTCGCTGGTTTTGATTAACAGTTACAAATCTTAAAAAAATCTATAATAAAAATTATTCTATAGAAGGTTTGACTAGATACAAACTAGCATTAGCCCAACATGCTTCAACTATTTTTAAAGCAGCAAAATTATAATATACAACATGCACATATGATTAGCGATATAAAGTCTCCATAACAAACGCAAAGTAGTTTAATATTTTGAGTAGGAGTCTAAATAAAGATTGTGCCAGTGTTTAATGTTCGAGCAGCTCAGGGCCGCTCCACGACGCCTCCCGTTACAGAACATGAAAAAGCCACAAAACCGCTTCACAGCAAGCTCCACTTTCTCTAACCGTATGCTTTAAACTTTAAACAACATGTAGACTAAGATACTTGTGTGATAACACCAAGTATTTGAGTGTTTTGAGGGGTTTTATCGCCGCCTCACACGTACCCATGATCGCGTGCTCCGAGTCCGGACGGGAAAGAGCGATCACGTGACGCTTTGTGCAAATGACTGCTGGAAGGACCCCGCGGATAGCCAAAGCGAGCGCCTGTGCATAAATCAGTAATCCTCATTTGATTTCTGCCATTTTTTCAGCCGTTTTACAGCAGAGGCTCTCAACTCTGGTCCTGGAGGATCCAGCTTTTTAATGTCTTTATTTGTATGACAGAACTACCACTTTGATTTAATTAATCTAATTTACCATCATCCAAGTCAAAATATTGTATTAAAAATCTCTACTTAATTGTGATTAAAAAATGCATGTTCATTTATGATTACAATATTCATGCTGCAATTCATGCTCACCATAATATTTTGTGAATTAATGCAATAACCTTAACCTTAAATGTAAGTGTCACATTGTTTTGTTCATACTTTGTCTAGTGCTTCAGTTTTTTTCTGTTCACTTCATAAGTGGAAATTGATTTTGTGTATAATTTAAATGAGAAATACATGCCTTTAAAATGAACAAATAAATAAATATATTTTCCGTTTTGGTTTTATACTGAAATGTATTATTTGTAACAACTATCCTGCATATCTGTGAATGGGGAAAACATAAAAAAAGTTAAATACTGAAATATAGTTTATCTTCAGCTAGGCCTGTAGACAATTTTATCATGTATTTTTTTTCATTGTGCAAATTAACCCTTTGGTGTTGTTTTATTTGGGGGGGTCACTCTTGTAGTTTTCAGTAAAATCAATGTAAAAAATTTTTGTTGAATAATATATATTTTTTTATTTTGTATTTTAATATAATTTCATGGTACTAATGATATACAATAATTATGATATATTTTACCCACTGAAAATAATACAAATGTACTTTTCAATTATGTCAGTATTTCATGTTAAAATAGAGACAACGTCTATTCATTTCCAATTAAAAAATTTTTAACGAACATTTAGCTTTTTCGAATCAAGTCCATGATTATTTATTGATTGATTGATTAATTTATTTATATACATAAATAAATATTTATTTATTAATAAAGAAAAATATTTATATACATACACATAGCGATTTCGAAAAAAATGGACCGAATGCCACCAGAGGATTCATGTGAACTACAGAAAGCAGTGCAATGAACTTCACAAATAATACGTAAAATAATGTAGGAAACGTTTAAAACTTCAGCCACAGTTCTCAATCAATATCGTTGTCTTATGTTCGTTAATCATGCGGCTAATAAGTTTAGTTTTATTAAGCAGGCGTTCATTGCTCAGCTGGTTTTGTGTACGTCAGTAGCAGACGCTCTGATAAGGGGCGTGGTCACGTCGTTTGATTGACCCGCCCGCTGGACGCTGATTGGCGTCCGCGCCTGTCAATCATCACTGAGGTTGCGCCCCCTTATCAAGGCAGATTATGAAGCAGCAGGGTTCAGCATCATCTCTGACAGACTCATCTGGATGGATACATGGCATCAACGTGGCGCCCAATGTCTCTTGCATTATTTTATTTTGTCTTCCTGCAGATATCCTCGTCTTATGAGCAGCTGTCTGCCTTTGTGGAAGGAAGGTGAGTGCGTTATTTTGAAATAAGCGAGAGACGTGATCTTATAGGCGTCTCATTTATTCAAATGGTGAAACTGGGAGAAACAAAGAGTAGGCTATATGTTCTGGCTGTGCATCTATGCATTTATTAAACGCTGATGAACTGATGTGGCAGAGACAAACTAATGCTCGCCTCCTTTGTCCATCCTTCATTTCTGCATTGAGACACAACTGAAGGACTCTCGCAGAGAAACAAGAGAAAATCCATCGGCATCAGTTTACAAATCCATACTTGCTACTAAAATTGGAGTCAGAGATGTGTGATGGATAAGATGAGAGCAGATCGGGATGCAGGAATGATCAGCATCTCTGAAGGAATGTCAGGAGCATCTGCTTCATGCTGAGATGATAATATGAATGAAATATATTTATTAAATTATGATTCATGTATCATTTATTGTTGAGCTGGGCGTCACATAAGACTATAATTTGTAGGTTCAAGCTTGCATGAATCATTTATTTATTATTAATAATTGATCTTGTGATGCACCAATGAATGAATAATTTTGTGTGAATGAGTTTATTGATTTTGTCTTGTTTATAGATAGACAGGTAGCATTTATAAGTATTTTATTAATGCACAGGGGAAATGTTTGAAGACAGCTACAGATCATCTGAATTTACAATAGACAATATTCAAGACCCATAAAGTTACATTTAAATATGCTCAACATACACATTATACTCAAAATAAGCACAGTAAAACTAGTCGAGGGTGCAAAAAAAAAGAAAAAAAAAATGTTTATAATATATTATAATTACTTTCTGAGCATGCAATTTTAAATTCAAGTGTTTCAAAAAGATGGCAGATTGGCATTTTATCTTTATCCACCAGGTGGTGCCCCAGGTACTAATATTTTATTTTATTTTTATTTTATTTTATTTTTCCAGAAAACCTTAATATTTAATTTGACACATAAGCTAGTGAATAAACACAATTTGCAATTTCTGCAATTTATTGTATTATTATATTTATTTTCATTTATAAATTAAACATTTAATTTGGCACACTAATGTATTGTAAAAATGCATTAAGAAATATATATATATATATATATATATATATATATATATATATACACACACACGTATATATACATATATATATACGCATATATACATATATATATATATATATATATACGCATATATACATATATATATATATATATATACGTATATATATATATATATATATATATATATATATATATATATATATATATATATATATATATAACTTTTCTAAAAGAAAAGAAAATGGAAACAAATGCATTTCAAATATATATATATATATATATATATATATATATATATATATATATATATATATATATATATATATATATATATATATATATATATTTATATATATATTTATATATTTATATATATATATATTTCAAATGCATTTGTTTCCATTTTCTTTTCTTTTAGAAAAGTTCTCAACACACTTATGCATTGACAAAAACTTAAAGATTAAGTAAATATATAAACAGGTAAATGAATCAGCAAATGTGTTCCCCAAAAATAAAAATAATGGTGTAAATTGCTCGAATTCACAATTATTTACAAAGAAACAGCAAATAACATGACATTTGGAGGAGAAGAAAAACTGAAATAGTATTTCCTTGTAAAACATACTCCAATAATATATATTTTTAACTTCTTTACAGAGAATGCAACTCTTGGTATTGTTTTCCAAGCAGTAGGCGTTTTATGATGGCCACATCTAGTTTCTTTGCCGTCTAGTTCATAAACAAAGATCTAATTGGCAGCATATTGTTTCGTAGGAGCTGAAAGTGTGTAGCGTTTCTCTGCTTGCACAGATGGAGTATTACTACATGCAGGCCAGTCCAGGCTTTAGCTGTGTATTAACAGATTTGATTTGGTGAAGCATCTAGATCTTTAGAGTCACACTAATCTGAAATACGCTGCATGCGTTTCCAAGCGGTCAGCAGATTTCATTGATTATATAAATGTGCCGACTGCGGCCCTTCAACGGCCCACATGTTCAGGTACAGCGCCACTGCCGAAGCAGACAGAAGAAGGGATTTGTGTTTCTTTTAAGCTCTCCTTCTCTGTCTGGCTGTACTTTATTCGCTCAGGTTGTTGTTTTGGATGGTGCCATGCAGGTCAAGTTCGCTTGATGCAGTCTCTCTGTTTTGCTAAATATAGTTATGCAACAATAACAGAACACAAACCCTCCCACATCTCCCTTGTGGGCTTCTGTTCATCTGATGCAGCCATCTGAGAGAGTGAATTACTGATGCATTTATGTAAAAAAAAAAATCAGAAGAGATGTCACCGGTCTGCTGTTGTGTACAGGGCAGATCTGCACTCACAGGGTCACTCTATCTGCTTCGCTGAGGTGATAAATGATATTTAGATTGGCTTGAAGATGCACAGCAACAACAAATACATGCTTTTAGTATTGAAAAGCAGTGGTTGAAGTTGTATAAAAGAAATATTCCTTAAACGCATGTGTGATAATGTTATTTGTGGCACGCTGATGATAACTTTGACATGTTTGCTTCCAAAAATCTGTCATATTTTAGAATCACTGAGATACATTTTTATATATATGCAAGTTAAACCAAATTAAAATGAGAAATGTTGGCAACAGGGTGAAATAAAACTTTTTTTTATATTTTAATTTAGGCTATTTCAGCTAAAGTTTATTTTATTACAAGGAGTGAAAACTGTTTTTGGTTTTAGTTTCAATTTTAGATTAACTATCGCAGAAACAATTAAAATTGTGTTGCTATAAATGCATTTTACTTTAAAAGAAATTAAATACACAATATTTGCATTTTAATATTGCACATTTTTTATACTTAAACATTATATGATATATACAGACAAACAAAATGAATTACTAAAATTCCACATTTTTGGTTGTTGAAATAAGGTTAACATTAACTAATATAAATTAAAAACTGTTTATTTCAGATAATTGTCACAATTTTGTTCATTGCATTTAGCTGCAACATTTGTAATTTTAATTTAGTTTAACTTAATGTACCAAAATAACAAAAACTGAATTAAAATAAAACAAGAACTATACAGAAATATTAAAATTAAAATAAAACTGAAAAGGAAAATAAGTATAAAAATGAGTCAGAATATGAATAAAAACTAATAGTTTTCCATCTATACTAAAATAAAATGTAGTATATTGTGTATATATAAATGTAGTCACTATGAAACAGTTATTTTAATTTTATTAATTTACTTTTATAGTTTTTGTTAAATTTTGAAAGAACTAAAGATGATCAATTTTATGTTTTTTCATGTCTATTAGTTTAGCTTTATTTATTCGTTTAATATTAATATTTTATTTTGTTTCAGCTTTATTTCAGTTAATACAAATGTTTTAGTGTAACTTCACAATAACAACACTGGTATGAATAAAACATTTAAAAAAAACTAAGAAAAAAACGACTTTTCTGCATTTTCTGAAGACAGTGTGAGTGATTGATGCAGTTCCCGAGGTGTGAAAGCAGCACAAACACTGAAGCACTAGAACTAACACTGATGCTCGACTCTGAAAACACTGTTAATTCTTCACACACACCATAGATTATTTATGTGAACAGTTAATCAATCCAAAACAGAGCTGTGGCTCACGCTAAAGAAAACTTTCATTTATATGTGTAATATATTTATGTAGGAGTCTTCTGCTTCTCGCTAACCAAAGATGTCTTTACATCTTACTTTGATCCCTGATTGTCATTATGTGCCAGACTGACCCGTAATCAGGTCTGAGAACGAGGTTAAGCCTATTTCAGCAGCATTACTCAGAGATTAAACGGTTAAACTGTTCATCTTTCAGTAATCCCTCTTACTGTTGAAGAAATCACAAGAAACACATCACACACATCAGATCTCAGTCGTTTCTCCTAGACAGCAACAGGTTAAAAGAAGGGCAAACGGAGACGTCTCCTGCTTCTCAGATGTTTGGGATGCATGGGATTCTCACCTGTGTTTCTGAACAGATCTTAAAGGAACAGTTCATGCAAAAAATTGTATTCACCTTTAGGCCATCCAAGATGTGGATGAGTTTGTTTCTTCATTAGATTTGGAGAAATGTAGCATTGCATCAGTGTCTCACCAGTGGATGCTCTGCAGTGAATGGGTACCGTCAGAATGAGAGTCCAAACAGCTGATAAAAACATCACAATAATCCACAAGTAATCCACATCACTCCAGTCACTTGCTTCCTCCAGTGAAAAATGGTCTGTTCTGAATCAGGTGAGAAATCTGCATCGTTTACAAGCAAAAACATTTTTGATTATTGATTATGGACTCATATTTTAGCAGAAAGCAATGGTTTTAACCCAAAGCTTTTCACCTCTCCAGATGTTAACTGATGGACTGGAGTGCTGTGGATTATTTGTGGATTATTGTGACGTTTTTATCAGCTGTTTGGACTTTAATTCTGACGGCACCCATTCACTGCAGAGCATCAATTGGTGAGACACTGATGCTATGCAACATTTCTACAAATCTAGTATAGAAACAAACTCTTCTAATCTTGCATGGCCTGAGGGTGAGCACATTATTAGCAATTTTTAAATATTCCTTTAACATTATCTCAAGCCTTTTTTTTAAAGATATCTCAATATGATAATTTCTCATCTTATTCTCATCAAATAATCCAAGCTGTTCTCCATGTTGATTTTATATCTCTCGCTACATGTTAACAGACTCATTCGTGTGTATATTTATTTCTCCTGCGGCTTTCCTCTCCTGCGTCTGAAGCAAAGCTAATACTTAAAGGAAACCAAACTGAGAAATATCCTGCGGGAAACGAAGCGAAGTGACTTGAAAGCGAGTTCGTCTCATTTTGCGGATGGTGACGTTCCAGCAGTGACTCAAAGCATCAAAGCTTCCCGTATCTCATTCATATTCATAACGCGTGAAGATCTGATCTGCAGCTGAGACTGAAAGATTGTACCAAACTATACAAATGAAGGTATATTCATCTGATTAATAATGAACTCATTAAATTCTCCTACTTACAGCTCAGATGATGCACCATCCCAAGACATCAGAGTCCAACAAAGTAAGTTATTTTGATGATATCTTCAATGGTTCTTTGCAACCCTGTACATCCATATAAGTTATCATATTTGATACACATATTTCTATGGCCTCTAAATGATTAAAACTATCAAAACTATTAACCCTGTTTAAAATCTGATCCTCAGAGCGTTTGTTTAGTCATCTCTCAATCATTATTGTTTGGCATTGCATTATATGTTTTGATCATCAAACTAGACATTTGAATCTCATCTTACTAAGACATTTAGAGACATATAGAGAGTCAGTTGACACTTCTATCATTTTATTTAAGTATCTGCTGTACTGTTATGAAGATCTCACTGATTTACATTACAAGCCTCAGAATTTCATCACTTTTTTGCCATAGTAATATCAGTATCTGCACCAAAGTGCATTTTTTTGTTCTTTTTAAGCAATGCACACTACAGTTTGGGGACAGTACATTTGAAAGAAATTAATACTTTTCTTCAGAAAGCATGTTTAAATTAATAAAAAGGGAAGTGTTAAAGACTACTGTTAGAAAGGATTTCTATTTTTAATAATCTGCTCGGTATCACAGGTTCCAAATAAAGAAATAAATAATATAAATATTATATATATATATATATATATATATATATATATATATATATATATATATATATATATATATATATATATATATATATATATATATTAAGCAGCAGAAGTGTTTCCAGCACTGATAATAAATCATCATATTATAATGTTTTCTGAAGATCATGTGACACTGAAGACTGGAGTAATGATGCTGAAAATACAGCTGCGCATCACAGAAATAAATTACACTTTAGCAGATATTCACACAGAAATCTGATATTTTAAAATGCAATAATGTTTCACAATTTTACTGTGTTTTCCGTATTTTTGATTAAATAAAAGCAGCCTTGATGAGCAGGAGATAAACAAATCTTACTGATCCCAAACCTTTGAATGTCGTCACAGAATCATATATATACATGCACACACTCGCTTAATAAATGTGCTTATTTGCATATTTGTTTAAGTGAATCTAAATATTTGGAAGAGTGTTTCAGGGAGCAGATTTAGTCATTAAAGAGTCTCTGGTCACCTGATGTGGGTGTTGTTGTGCAGATGGGGTGGACGCTGATGGCTCGGTGTTTGCGGCTGAAGCTCTGCAGGTGAGACGAGACGAGACGAGACAAGCCACTGTGACCTTGTGCTGCTGCTGGGGTGCAGATTTCCCTCCAAAGCAGATGAAATTAATCCTTGACAGACTGCATGGTCTTTGGAAAAACAGATTACAGACATGCTACATTTTTAATCAGAAATTTCACTCTGATATAGGAGACGTTACGGTGCCCCAAAAAGTCTCTAATTCTCTTTCCAGATATTATTCTGGGAACTGTTTTTATTTTTTATTTTTTTATTTAAGTTTATTTCACAGCATAAGGGAAAACGGGGCTACTTGTCACATACAGGTACTAGAGTATTTTTATAAATGCCCACTTGAGGGAGCTGTCAGACTTTTATTTCGGCATATTGTTTTGAATGGTAATTTACTGTATTTCGGCCAGAACATCTGTTAGTTTAATATATTACAGTTTACATTCTTGCAGTTCAGTCAACTGTTTTGTGGATTATCATAGGTTTAGATTTAACTTAAAAGCTTATGCTCAATAATAAAGGTTTATGTTGTGACATCTTACCCCTATAGGTGTGACAACTAGCCTTGCATACATTATTGCTGAAAGAAATGTATACTTTTACTTAGCAAGGATGCATTACATTTATTAAACGTGACAGAAAATATTAATAATGTTACGAAAGATTTATTTTTGAACTTCATATTCATCAAAGTATGCTGAAAAATTACATTTATCTCAGTTTCCACAAAAACATGAAGCAGCACAACTGTTTTTTAAACATTATAATATTAATGTTTCTTGAGCAGCATATAAGAATGATTTCTGAAGATCATGTGACACTGGAAACTGTAATGATGCTGAAAATACAGCTTCCCTTCACAGGAATAAATTACAGTTTACAACATATTCACAATTCATAAATTATAAAAAATATGTCACAATTTTATAGTTTTTTTCTGTATTTTAAATCAGAAAATTCAGCCTTGTTGAGCAGAAGAAACAAAAACATTTAAAATGTCTTACAAACCCCACACCTGGATGTGTGTTGTCACAATAATTTGTGCATGTGATTCAATTCTATACATAGTTAGACCTTAATACCGACCTCAAATGTTTGAACAATAGTGTCCATTGCTTATTTGACTGTGATTTGCTCCTGTTTCAGCCGTACGGATGGCAGCTTCACGCTCCTCCACGCAGGAAGTTGCTTCAGTCTCCAGGAATGTTGCTTTATTCTCCTCTGAGTGTTTCATACAACGGCAAGACCTGCATCCTCTTCAGGGCCCGCAAACTGGCCATCAGGTACAGGAATCACAGTTTGGTGGACCTCACAGAGAGAACCTTCAGCCCAGATGCACCGGTGGACACCAAAGGCTCCTTCTGCAGCAAAGACAAAGCCATGTGAGTTCAGCTGCAAACATAAATGTGTTTTTTTTTTTTTTTTTGGAGTGAAATATTATTTGGACATGCCCTGATGTCTTTTCCAAACATGAATGATCAAAGCCTGGCCTAGCTAAAAACTACCTCAGCCAGGTTTAGGATGTTTTATTGAGAAAGAAAATGTGACCGCTAATGAGTTTGGTTGTGTTTTTGGCTTGATAGATATTTAATAATATTGTGACATATTTTGTTATTCTCCAGACTCAATCTACGTTTTGGCGACGTGGAAGATCTAAGAGGCCTCTCTATCAGGTTATTGATTAATTATATATATTTTTTAAATTATATATATATATATATATATATATA